>NW_026562164.1:0-35191 GCF_028858705.1 Grus americana
GTTGCGGTGCAGCGCGGCAGCCTTGGCCTCTATTGTGAGGTGGTTGAAGTGCAGCGGGCGAGGCGCAGCGCGGCGGCCCCGGACTCCATTGTCAGGCGCTGAAAGTAGAGAGGGGCGCGGCACAGCGCGGCACGCCCGGCCTTCATTATTAGGCGGTTGCAAGTGCAGCGTGGCACAGCGCCGCGCTTTGCACACAGACTCCATTGTCAGGCGGTGCACGTGCAGAAGGGCGCAGCACAGCGCCGGCAGCCCCGGCCTCCATTGTGTGGCGGTGCAATTACAGCGGGGCTTGGGGCAGCGCAGCAGCTCCAGCCTGCATTGTGAGGCAGTGCAAGTGCAGCGGGGGGCGCCACGCAGCACAATGGCCTTCGCCTGCATTGTGAGGCAGTGCAAGTGCAGCGGGGCGTGGCACAGGGCGGCATCCCTGGCCTCCATTGTGAGGCGGTGCAAATACAGCACAGAACAGTGCTGCGCGGCAGGCCCGGCCTCCACTGTGAGGCGTTGCATGCGCAGCGGGGCGTGGCGCAGCACGGCTGGCTGGGCCTCCATTGTGAGGCATTGCAAGTACAGCGGGGCGTAGCACATGGCGGCTGGCTCCGCTTCGATTGTGAGGCAATACTTAGTTCTAAGGGGTGCGGCACAGCATGGCAGCCCCGGCCTGTATTGTGAGGCGCTGGAAGTGCAGGGGGGCGCAGCGCAGCATAGCGGCCCCGGCCTCCATTGTGAGGCGGTGCCAGTACAGCGTGGCACAGTGCGGTGCGGTGCAGCGCGGCAGCCTTGGCCTCTATTGTGAGGTGGTTGAAGTGCAGCGGGCGAGGCGCAGCGCGGCGGCCCCGGACTCCATTGTCAGGCGCTGAAAGTAGAGAGGGGCGCGGCGCAGCGCGGCACGCCCGGCCTTCATTATTAGGCAGTGCAAGTGCAGCGTGGCACAGCGCAGCGCTTCGCGCACATGCTCCATTGTCAGGCGGTGCACGTGCAGAAGGGCGCAGCACAGCGCGGCAGCCCCGGCCTCCATTGTGTGGCGGTGCAATTACAGCGGGGCTTGGGGCAGCGCAGCAGCTCCAGCCTGCATTGTGAGGCAGTGCAAGTGCAGCGGGGCGCCACGCAGCACAATGGCCTTCGCCTGCATTGTGAGGCAGTGCAAGTGCAGCGGGGCGTGGCACAGGGCGGCATCCCTGGCCTCCATTGTGAGGCGGTGCAAATACAGCACAGAACAGTGCTGCGCGGCAGGCCCGGCCTCCACTGTGAGGCGTTGCATGCGCAGCGGGGCGTGGCGCAGCACGGCTGGCTGGGCCTCCATTGTGAGGCATTGCAAGTACAGCGGGGCGTAGCACATGGCGGCTGGCTCCGCTTCGATTGTGAGGCAATACAAGTTCTAAGGGGTGCGGCACAGCCTGCATGGCAGCCGGCCTGCATTGTGAGGCGCTGGAAGTGCAGGGGGGCGCAGCGCAGCATAGCGGCCCCGGCCTCCATTGTGAGGCGGTGCCAGTACAGCGTGGCGCAGTGCGGTGCGGTGCAGCGCGGCAGCCTTGGCCTCTATTGTGAGGTGGTTGAAGTGCAGCGGGCGAGGCGCAGCGCGGCGGCCCCGGACTCCATTGTCAGGCGCTGAAAGTAGAGAGGGGCGCGGCGCAGCGCGGCACGCCCGGCCTTCATTATTAGGCGGTGCAAGTGCAGCGTGGCACAGCGCAGCGCTTCGCGCACATGCTCCATTGTCAGGCGGTGCACGTGCAGAAGGGCGCAGCACAGCGCGGCAGCCCCGGCCTCCATTGTGTGGCGGTGCAATTACAGCGGGGCTTGGGGCAGCGCAGCAGCTCCAGCCTGCATTGTGAGGCAGTGCAAGTGCAGCGGGGCGCCACGCAGCACAATGGCCTTGCCTGCATTGTGAGGCAGTGCAAGTGCAGCGGGGCGTGGCACAGGGCAGCATCCCTGGCCTCCATTGTGAGGCGGTGGCAAATACAGAACAGACACAGTGCTGTGCGGCAGGCCCGGCCTCCATTGTGAGGCATTGCAAGTACAGCGGGGCGTAGCACATGGCGGCTGGCTCCGCTTCGATTGTGAGGCAATACTTATTCTAAGGGGTGCGGCACAGCATGGCAGCCCCGGCCTGCATTGTGAGGCGCTGGAAGTGCAGGGGGGCGCAGCGCAGCATAGCGGCCCGGCCTCCATTGTGAGGCGGTGCCAGTACAGCGTGGCGCAGTGCGGTGCGGTGCAGCGCGGCAGCCTTGGCCTCTATTGTGAGGTGGTTGAAGTGCAGCGGGCGAGGCGCAGCGCGGCGGCCCCGGACTCCATTGTCAGGCGCTGAAAGTAGAGAGGGGCGCGGCGCAGCGCGGCACGCCCGGCCTTCATTATTAGGCGGTGCAAGTGCAGCGTGGCACAGCGCAGCGCTTCGCGCACATGCTCCATTGTCAGGCGGTGCACGTGCAGAAGGGCGCAGCACAGCGCGGCAGCCCCGGCCTCCATTGTGTGGCGGTGCAATTACAGCGGGGCTTGGGGGCAGCGCAGCAGCTCCAGCCTGCATTGTGAGGCAGTGCAAGTGCAGCGGGGCGCCACGCAGCACAATGGCCTTCGCCTGCATTGTGAGGCAGTGCAAGTGCAGCGGGGCGTGGCACAGGGCGGCATCCCTGGCCTCCATTGTGAGGCGGTGCAAATACAGCACAGAACAGTGCTGCGCGGCAGGGCCGGCCTCCACTGTGAGGCGTTGCATGCGCAGCGGGGCGTGGCGCAGCACGGCTGGCTGGGCCTCCATTGTGAGGCATTGCAAGTACAGCGGGGCGTAGCACATGGCGGCTGGCTCCGCTTCGATTGTGAGGCAATACAAGTTCTAAGGGGTGCGGCACAGCATGGCAGCCCCGGCCTGTATTGTGAGGCGCTGGAAGTGCAGGGGGGCGCAGCGCAGCATAGCGGCCCCGGCCTCCATTGTGAGGCGGTGCCAGTACAGCGTGGCGCAGTGCGGTGCGGTGCAGCGCGGCAGCCTTGGCCTCTATTGTGAGGTGGTTGAAGTGCAGCGGGCGAGGCGCAGCGCGGCGGCCCCGGACTCCATTGTCAGGCGCTGAAAGTAGAGAGGGGCGCGGCGCAGCGCGGCACGCCCGGCCTTCATTATTAGGCGGTGCAAGTGCAGCGTGGCACAGCGCAGCGCTTCGCGCACATGCTCCATTGTCAGGCGGTGCACGTGCAGAAGGGCGCAGCACAGCGCGGCAGCCCCGGCCTCCATTGTGTGGCGGTGCAATTACAGCGGGGCTTGGGGCAGCGCAGCAGCTCCAGCCTGCATTGTGAGGCAGTGCAAGTGCAGCGGGGCGCCACGCAGCACAATGGCCTTCGCCTGCATTGTGAGGCAGTGCAAGTGCAGCGGGGCGTGGCACAGGGCGGCATCCCTGGCCTCCATTGTGAGGCGGTGCAAATACAGCACAGAACAGTGCTGCGCGGCAGGCCCGGCCTCCACTGTGAGGCGTTGCATGCGCAGCGGGGCGTGGCGCAGCACGGCTGGCTGGGCCTCCATTGTGAGGCATTGCAAGTACAGCGGGGCGTAGCACATGGCGGCTGGCTCCGCTTCGATTGTGAGGCAATACTTATTCTAAGGGGTGCGGCACAGCATGGCAGCCCGGCCTGCATTGTGAGGCGCTGGAAGTGCAGGGGGGCGCAGCGCAGCATAGCGGCCCGGCCTCCATTGTGAGGCGGTGCCAGTACAGCGTGGCGCAGTGCGGTGCGGTGCAGCGCGGCAGCCTTGGCCTCTATTGTGAGGTGGTTGAAGTGCAGCGGGCGAGGCGCAGCGCGGCGGCCCCGGACTCCATTGTCAGGCGCTGAAAGTAGAGAGGGGCGCGGCGCAGCGTGGCACGCCCAGCCTTCATTATTAGGCGGTGCAAGTGCAGCGTGGCACAGCGCAGCGCTTCGCGCACATGCTCCATTGTCAGGCGGTGCACGTGCAGAAGGGCGCAGCACAGCGCGGCAGCCCCGGCCTCCATTGTGTGGCGGTGCAATTACAGCGGGGCTTGGGGCAGCGCAGCAGCTCCAGCCTGCATTGTGAGGCAGTGCAAGTGCAGCGGGGCGCCACGCAGCACAATGGCCTTCGCCTGCATTGTGAGGCAGTGCAAGTGCAGAGGGGCGTGGCACAGGGCGGCATCCCTGGCCTCCATTGTGAGGCGGTGCAAATACAGCACAGAACAGTGCTGCGCGGCAGGCCCGGCCTCCACTGTGAGGCGTTGCATGCGCAGCGGGGCGTGGCGCAGCACGGCTGGCTGGGCCTCCATTGTGAGGCATTGCAAGTACAGCGGGGCGTAGCACATGGCGGCTGGCTCCGCTTCGATTGTGAGGCAATACAATTCTAAGGGGTGCGGCACAGCATGGCAGCCCCGGCCTGCATTGTGAGGCGCTGGAAGTGCAGGGGGGCGCAGCGCAGCATAGCGGCCCCGGCCTCCATTGTGAGGCGGTGCCAGTACAGCGTGGCGCAGTGCGGTGCGGTGCAGCGCGGCAGCCTTGGCCTCTATTGTGAGGTGGTTGAAGTGCAGCGGGCGAGGCGCAGCGCGGCGGCCCCGGACTCCATTGTCAGGCGCTGAAAGTAGAGAGGGGCGCGGCGCAGCGCGGCACGCCCGGCCTTCATTATTAGGCGGTGCAAGTGCAGCGTGGCACAGCGCAGCGCTTCGCGCACATGCTCCATTGTCAGGCGGTGCACGTGCAGAAGGGCGCAGCACAGCGCGGCAGCCCCGGCCTCCATTGTGTGGCGGTGCAATTACAGCGGGGCTTGGGGCAGCGCAGCAGCTCCAGCCTGCATTGTGAGGCAGTGCAAGTGCAGCGGGGCGCCACGCAGCACAATGGCCTTCGCCTGCATTGTGAGGCAGTGCAAGTGCAGCGGGGCGTGGCACAGGGCGGCATCCCTGGCCTCCATTGTGAGGCGGTGCAAATACAGCACAGAACAGTGCTGCGCGGCAGGCCCGGCCTCCACTGTGAGGCGTTGCATGCGCAGCGGGGCGTGGCGCAGCACGGCTGGCTGGGCCTCCATTGTGAGGCATTGCAAGTACAGCGGGGCGTAGCACATGGCGGCTGGCTCCGCTTCGATTGTGAGGCAATACTAGTTCTAAGGGGTGCGGCACAGCATGGCAGCCCCGGCCTGCATTGTGAGGCGCTGGAAGTGCAGGGGGGCGCAGCGCAGCATAGCGGCCCCGGCCTCCATTGTGAGGCGGTGCCAGTACAGCGTGGCGCAGTGCGGTGCGGTGCAGCGCGGCAGCCTTGGCCTCTATTGTGAGGTGGTTGAAGTGCAGCGGGCGAGGCGCAGCGCGGCGGCCCCGGACTCCATTGTCAGGCGCTGAAAGTAGAGAGGGGCGCGGCGCAGCGCGGCACGCCCGGCCTTCATTATTAGGCGGTGCAAGTGCAGCGTGGCACAGCGCAGCGCTTCGCGCACATGCTCCATTGTCAGGCGGTGCACGTGCAGAAGGGCGCAGCACAGCGCGGCAGCCCCGGCCTCCATTGTGTGGCGGTGCAATTACAGCGGGGCTTGGGGCAGCGCAGCAGCTCCAGCCTGCATTGTGAGGCAGTGCAAGTGCAGCGGGGCGCCACGCAGCACAATGGCCTTCGCCTGCATTGTGAGGCAGTGCAAGTGCAGCGGGGCGTGGCACAGGGCGGCATCCCTGGCCTCCATTGTGAGGCGGTGCAAATACAGCACAGAACAGTGCTGCGCGGCAGGCCCGGCCTCCACTGTGAGGCGTTGCATGCGCAGCGGGGCGTGGCGCAGCACGGCTGGCTGGGCCTCCATTGTGAGGCATTGCAAGTACAGCGGGGCGTAGCACATGGCGGCTGGCTCCGCTTCGATTGTGAGGCAATACTTATTCTAAGGGGTGCGGCACAGCATGGCAGCCCGGCCTGTATTGTGAGGCGCTGGAAGTGCAGGGGGGCGCAGCGCAGCATAGCGGCCCCGGCCTCCATTGTGAGGCGGTGCCAGTACAGCGTGGCGCAGTGCGGTGCGGTGCAGCGCGGCAGCCTTGGCCTCTATTGTGAGGTGGTTGAAGTGCAGCGGGCGAGGCGCAGCGCGGCGGCCCCGGACTCCATTGTCAGGCGCTGAAAGTAGAGAGGGGCGCGGCGCATCGCGGCACGCCCGGCCTTCATTATTAGGCGGTGCAAGTGCAGCGTGGCGCAGCGCAGCGCTTCGCGCACATGCTCCATTGTCAGGCGGTGCACGTGCAGAAGGGCGCAGCACAGCGCGGCAGCCCCGGCCTCCATTGTGTGGCGGTGCAATTACAGCGGGGCTTGGGGCAGCGCAGCAGCTCCAGCCTGCATTGTGAGGCAGTGCAAGTGCAGCGGGGCGCCACGCAGCACAATGGCCTTCGCCTGCATTGTGAGGCAGTGCAAGTGCAGCGGGGCGTGGCACAGGGCGGCATCCCTGGCCTCCATTGTGAGGCGGTGCAAATACAGCACAGAACAGTGCTGCGCGGCAGGCCCGGCCTCCACTGTGAGGCGTTGCATGCGCAGCGGGGCGTGGCGCAGCACGGCTGGCTGGGCCTCCATTGTGAGGCATTGCAAGTACAGCGGGGCGTAGCACATGGCGGCTGGCTCCGCTTCGATTGTGAGGCAATACAATTCTAAGGGGTGCGGCACAGCATGGCAGCCCCGGCCTGTATTGTGAGGCGCTGGAAGTGCAGGGGGGCGCAGCGCAGCATAGCGGCCCCGGCCTCCATTGTGAGGCGGTGCCAGTACAGCGTGGCGCAGTGCGGTGCGGTGCAGCGCGGCAGCCTTGGCCTCTATTGTGAGGTGGTTGAAGTGCAGCGGGCGAGGCGCAGCGCGGCGGCCCCGGACTCCATTGTCAGGCGCTGAAAGTAGAGAGGGGCGCGGCGCAGCGCGGCACGCCCGGCCTTCATTATTAGGCGGTGCAAGTGCAGCGTGGCACAGCGCAGCGCTTCGCGCACATGCTCCATTGTCAGGCGGTGCACGTGCAGAAGGGCGCAGCACAGCGCGGCAGCCCCGGCCTCCATTGTGTGGCGGTGCAATTACAGCGGGGCTTGGGGCAGCGCAGCAGCTCCAGCCTGCATTGTGAGGCAGTGCAAGTGCAGCGGGGCGCCACGCAGCACAATGGCCTTGGCCTGCATTGTGAGGCAGTGCAAGTGCAGCGGGGCGTGGCACAGGGCGGCATCCCTGGCCTCCATTGTGAGGCGGTGCAAATACAGCACAGAACAGTGCTGCGCGGCAGGCCCGGCCTCCACTGTGAGGCATTGCAAGTACAGCGGGGCGTAGCACATGGCGGCTGGCTCCGCTTCGATTGTGAGGCAATACTTATTCTAAGGGGTGCGGCACAGCATGGCAGCCCCGGCCTGTATTGTGAGGCGCTGGAAGTGCAGGGGGGCGCAGCGCAGCATAGCGGCCCCGGCCTCCATTGTGAGGCGGTGCCAGTACAGCGTGGCGCAGTGCGGTGCGGTGCAGCGCGGCAGCCTTGGCCTCTATTGTGAGGTGGTTGAAGTGCAGCGGGCGAGGCGCAGCGCGGCGGCCCCGGACTCCATTGTCAGGCGCTGAAAGTAGAGAGGGGCGCGGCGCAGCGCGGCACGCCCGGCCTTCATTATTAGGCGGTGCAAGTGCAGCGTGGCACAGCGCAGCGCTTCGCGCACATGCTCCATTGTCAGGCGGTGCACGTGCAGAAGGGCGCAGCACAGCGCGGCAGCCCCGGCCTCCATTGTGTGGCGGTGCAATTACAGCGGGGCTTGGGGCAGCGCAGCAGCTCCAGCCTGCATTGTGAGGCAGTGCAAGTGCAGCGGGGCGCCACGCAGCACAATGGCCTTCGCCTGCATTGTGAGGCAGTGCAAGTGCAGCGGGGCGTGGCACAGGGCGGCATCCCTGGCCTCCATTGTGAGGCGGTGCAAATACAGCACAGAACAGTGCTGCGCGGCAGGCCCGGCCTCCACTGTGAGGCGTTGCATGCGCAGCGGGGCGTGGCGCAGCACGGCTGGCTGGGCCTCCATTGTGAGGCATTGCAAGTACAGCGGGGCGTAGCACATGGCGGCTGGCTCCGCTTCGATTGTGAGGCAATACTTATTCTAAGGGGTGCGGCACAGCATGGCATACCTGGCCTGCATTGTGAGGCGCTGGAAGTGCAGGGGGGCGCAGCGCAGCATAGCGGCCCCGGCCTCCATTGTGAGGCGGTGCCAGTACAGCGTGGCGCAGTGCGGTGCGGTGCAGCGCGGCAGCCTTGGCCTCTATTGTGAGGTGGTTGAAGTGCAGCGGGCGAGGCGCAGCGCGGCGGCCCCGGACTCCATTGTCAGGCGCTGAAAGTAGAGAGGGGCGCGGCGCAGCGCGGCACGCCCGGCCTTCATTATTAGGCAGTGCAAGTGCAGCGTGGCACAGCGCAGCGCTTCGCGCACATGCTCCATTGTCAGGCGGTGCACGTGCAGAAGGGCGCAGCACAGCGCGGCAGCCCCGGCCTCCATTGTGTGGCGGTGCAATTACAGCGGGGCTTGGGGCAGCGCAGCAGCTCCAGCCTGCATTGTGAGGCAGTGCAAGTGCAGCGGGGCGCCACGCAGCACAATGGCCTTCTCCTGCATTGTGAGGCAGTGCAAGTGCAGCGGGGCGTGGCACAGGGCGGCATCCCTGGCCTCCATTGTGAGGCGGTGCAAATACAGCACAGAACAGTGCTGCGCGGCAGGCCCGGCCTCCACTGTGAGGCGTTGCATGCGCAGCGGGGCGTGGCGCAGCACGGCTGGCTGGGCCTCCATTGTGAGGCATTGCAAGTACAGCGGGGCGTAGCACATGGCGGCTGGCTCCGCTTCGATTGTGAGGCAATACTTATTCTAAGGGGTGCGGCACAGCATGGCAGCCCCGGCCTGCATTGTGAGGCGCTGGAAGTGCAGGGGGGCGCAGCGCAGCATAGCGGCCCCGGCCTCCATTGTGAGGCGGTGCCAGTACAGCGTGGCGCAGTGCGGTGCGGTGCAGCGCGGCAGCCTTGGCCTCTATTGTGAGGTGGTTGAAGTGCAGCGGGCGAGGCGCAGCGCGGCGGCCCCGGACTCCATTGTCAGGCGCTGAAAGTAGAGAGGGGCGCGGCGCAGCGCGGCACGCCCGGCCTTCATTATTAGGCGGTGCAAGTGCAGCGTGGCACAGCGCAGCGCTTCGCGCACATGCTCCATTGTCAGGCGGTGCACGTGCAGAAGGGCGCAGCACAGCGCGGCAGCCCCGGCCTCCATTGTGTGGCGGTGCAATTACAGCGGGGCTTGGGGCAGCGCAGCAGCTCCAGCCTGCATTGTGAGGCAGTGCAAGTGCAGCGGGGCGCCACGCAGCACAATGGCCTTCGCCTGCATTGTGAGGCAGTGCAAGTGCAGCGGGGCGTGGCACAGGGCGGCATCCCTGGCCTCCATTGTGAGGCGGTGCAAATACAGCACAGAACAGTGCTGCGCGGCAGGCCCGGCCTCCACTGTGAGGCGTTGCATGCGCAGCGGGGCGTGGCGCAGCACGGCTGGCTGGGCCTCCATTGTGAGGCATTGCAAGTACAGCGGGGCGTAGCACATGGCGGCTGGCTCCGCTTCGATTGTGAGGCAATACTTATTCTAAGGGGTGCGGCACAGCATGGCAGCCCCGGCCTGTATTGTGAGGCGCTGGAAGTGCAGGGGGGCGCAGCGCAGCATAGCGGCCCCGGCCTCCATTGTGAGGCGGTGCCAGTACAGCGTGGCGCAGTGCGGTGCGGTGCAGCGCGGCAGCCTTGGCCTCTATTGTGAGGTGGTTGAAGTGCAGCGGGCGAGGCGCAGCGCGGCGGCCCCGGACTCCATTGTCAGGCGCTGAAAGTAGAGAGGGGCGCGGCGCAGCGCGGCACGCCCGGCCTTCATTATTAGGCGGTGCAAGTGCAGCGTGGCACAGCGCAGCGCTTCGCGCACATGCTCCATTGTCAGGCGGTGCACGTGCAGAAGGGCGCAGCACAGCGCGGCAGCCCCGGCCTCCATTGTGTGGCGGTGCAATTACAGCGGGGCTTGGGGCAGCGCAGCAGCTCCAGCCTGCATTGTGAGGCAGTGCAAGTGCAGCGGGGCGCCACGCAGCACAATGGCCTTCGCCTGCATTGTGAGGCAGTGCAAGTGCAGCGGGGCGTGGCACAGGGCGCATCCCTGGCCTCCATTGTGAGGCGGTGCAAATACAGCACAGAACAGTGCTGCGCGGCAGGCCCGGCCTCCACTGTGAGGCGTTGCATGCGCAGCGGGGCGTGGCGCAGCACGGCTGGCTGGGCCTCCATTGTGAGGCATTGCAAGTACAGCGGGGCATAGCACATGGCGGCTGGCTCCGCTTCGATTGTGAGGCAATACTTATTCTAAGGGGTGCGGCACAGCATGGCAGCCCCGGCCTGCATTGTGAGGCGCTGGAAGTGCAGGGGGGCACAGCGCAGCATAGCGGCCCCGGCCTCCATTGTGAGGCGGTGCCAGTACAGCGTGGCGCAGTGCGGTGCGGTGCAGCGCGGCAGCCTTGGCCTCTATTGTGAGGTGGTTGAAGTGCAGCGGGCGAGGCGCAGCGCGGCGGCCCCGGACTCCATTGTCAGGCGCTGAAAGTAGAGAGGGGCGCGGCGCAGCGCGGCACGCCCGGCCTTCATTATTAGGCGGTGCAAGTGCAGCGTGGCGCAGCGCAGCGCTTCGCGCACATGCTCCATTGTCAGGCGGTGCACGTGCAGAAGGGCGCAGCACAGCGCGGCAGCCCCGGCCTCCATTGTGTGGCGGTGCAATTACAGCGGGGCTTGGGGCAGCGCAGCAGCTCCAGCCTGCATTGTGAGGCAGTGCAAGTGCAGCGGGGCGCCACGCAGCACAATGGCCTTCGCCTGCATTGTGAGGCAGTGCAAGTGCAGCGGGGCGTGGCACAGGGCGGCATCCCTGGCCTCCATTGTGAGGCGGTGCAAATACAGCACAGAACAGTGCTGCGCGGCAGGCCCGGCCTCCACTGTGAGGCGTTGCATGCGCAGCGGGGCGTGGCGCAGCACGGCTGGCTGGGCCTCCATTGTGAGGCATTGCAAGTACAGCGGGGCGTAGCACATGGCGGCTGGCTCCGCTTCGATTGTGAGGCAATACAATTCTAAGGGGTGCGGCACAGCATGGCAGCCCCGGCCTGTATTGTGAGGCGCTGGAAGTGCAGGGGGGCGCAGCGCAGCATAGCGGCCCCGGCCTCCATTGTGAGGCGGTGCCAGTACAGCGTGGCGCAGTGCGGTGCGGTGCAGCGCGGCAGCCTTGGCCTCTATTGTGAGGTGGTTGAAGTGCAGCGGGCGAGGCGCAGCGCGGCGGCCCCGGACTCCATTGTCAGGCGCTGAAAGTAGAGAGGGGCGCGGCGCAGCGCGGCACGCCCGGCCTTCATTATTAGGCGGTGCAAGTGCAGCGTGGCACAGCGCAGCGCTTCGCGCACATGCTCCATTGTCAGGCGGTGCACGTGCAGAAGGGCGCAGCACAGCGCGGCAGCCCCGGCCTCCATTGTGTGGCGGTGCAATTACAGCGGGGCTTGGGGCAGCGCAGCAGCTCCAGCCTGCATTGTGAGGCAGTGCAAGTGCAGCGGGGCGCCACGCAGCACAATGGCCTTCGCCTGCATTGTGAGGCAGTGCAAGTGCAGCGGGGCGTGGCACAGGGCGGCATCCCTGGCCTCCATTGTGAGGCGGTGCAAATACAGCACAGAACAGTGCTGCGCGGCAGGCCCGGCCTCCACTGTGAGGCGTTGCATGCGCAGCGGGGCGTGGCGCAGCACGGCTGGCTGGGCCTCCATTGTGAGGCATTGCAAGTACAGCGGGGCGTAGCACATGGCGGCTGGCTCCGCTTCGATTGTGAGGCAATACTTATTCTAAGGGGTGCGGCACAGCATGGCAGCCCCGGCCTGTATTGTGAGGCGCTGGAAGTGCAGGGGGGCGCAGCGCAGCATAGCGGCCCGGCCTCCATTGTGAGGCGGTGCCAGTACAGCGTGGCGCAGTGCGGTGCGGTGCAGCGCGGCAGCCTTGGCCTCTATTGTGAGGTGGTTGAAGTGCAGCGGGCGAGGCGCAGCGCGGCGGCCCCGGACTCCATTGTCAGGCGCTGAAAGTAGAGAGGGGCGCGGCGCAGCGCGGCACGCCCGGCCTTCATTATTAGGCGGTGCAAGTGCAGCGTGGCACAGCGCAGCGCTTCGCGCACATGCTCCATTGTCAGGCGGTGCACGTGCAGAAGGGCGCAGCACAGCGCGGCAGCCCGGCCTCCATTGTGTGGCGGTGCAATTACAGCGGGGCTTGGGGCAGCGCAGCAGCTCCAGCCTGCATTGTGAGGCAGTGCAAGTGCAGCGGGGCGCCACGCAGCACAATGGCCTTCGCCTGCATTGTGAGGCAGTGCAAGTGCAGCGGGGCGTGGCACAGGGCGGCATCCCTGGCCTCCATTGTGAGGCGGTGCAAATACAGCACAGAACAGTGCTGCGCGGCAGGCCCGGCCTCCACTGTGAGGCGTTGCATGCGCAGCGGGGCGTGGCGCAGCACGGCTGGCTGGGCCTCCATTGTGAGGCATTGCAAGTACAGCGGGGCGTAGCACATGGCGGCTGGCTCCGCTTCGATTGTGAGGCAATACTTATTCTAAGGGGTGCGGCACAGCATGGCAGCCCCGGCCTGCATTGTGAGGCGCTGGAAGTGCAGGGGGGCGCAGCGCAGCATAGCGGCCCCGGCCTCCATTGTGAGGCGGTGCCAGTACAGCGTGGCGCAGTGCGGTGCGGTGCAGCGCGGCAGCCTTGGCCTCTATTGTGAGGTGGTTGAAGTGCAGCGGGCGAGGCGCAGCGCGGCGGCCCCGGACTCCATTGTCAGGCGCTGAAAGTAGAGAGGGGCGCGGCGCAGCGCGGCACGCCCGGCCTTCATTATTAGGCGGTGCAAGTGCAGCGTGGCGCAGCGCAGCACTTCGCGCACATGCTCCATTGTCAGGCGGTGCACGTGCAGAAGGGCGCAGCACAGCGCGGCAGCCCCGGCCTCCATTGTGTGGCGGTGCAATTACAGCGGGGCTTGGGGCAGCGCAGCAGCTCCAGCCTGCATTGTGAGGCAGTGCAAGTGCAGCGGGGCGCCACGCAGCACAATGGCCTTCTCCTGCATTGTGAGGCAGTGCAAGTGCAGCGGGGCGTGGCACAGGGCGGCATCCCTGGCCTCCATTGTGAGGCGGTGCAAATACAGCACAGAACAGTGCTGCGCGGCAGGCCCGGCCTCCACTGTGAGGCGTTGCATGCGCAGCGGGGCGTGGCGCAGCACGGCTGGCTGGGCCTCCATTGTGAGGCATTGCAAGTACAGCGGGGCGTAGCACATGGCGGCTGGCTCCGCTTCGATTGTAGAGGCAATACAAGTTCTAAGGGGTGCGGCACAGCATGGCAGCCCCGGCCTGCATTGTGAGGCGCTGGAAGTGCAGGGGGGCGCAGCGCAGCATAGCGGCCCCGGCCTCCATTGTGAGGCGGTGCCAGTACAGCGTGGCGCAGTGCGGTGCGGTGCAGCGCGGCAGCCTTGGCCTCTATTGTGAGGTGGTTGAAGTGCAGCGGGCGAGGCGCAGCGCGGCGGCCCCGGACTCCATTGTCAGGCGCTGAAAGTAGAGAGGGGCGCGGCGCAGCGCGGCACGCCCGGCCTTCATTATTAGGCGGTGCAAGTGCAGCGTGGCACAGCGCAGCGCTTCGCGCACATGCTCCATTGTCAGGCGGTGCACGTGCAGAAGGGCGCAGCACAGCGCGGCAGCCCCGGCCTCCATTGTGTGGCGGTGCAATTACAGCGGGGCTTGGGGCAGCGCAGCAGCTCCAGCCTGCATTGTGAGGCAGTGCAAGTGCAGCGGGGCGCCACGCAGCACAATGGCCTTGGCCTGCATTGTGAGGCAGTGCAAGTGCAGCGGGGCGTGGCACAGGGCAGCATCCCTGGCCTCCATTGTGAGGCGGTGCAAATACAGCACAGAACAGTGCTGTGCGGCAGGCCCGGCCTCCATTGTGAGGCATTGCAAGTACAGCGGGGCGTAGCACATGGCGGCTGGCTCCGCTTCGATTGTGAGGCAATACAAGTTCTAAGGGGTGCGGCACAGCATGGCAGCCCCGGCCTGCATTGTGAGGCGCTGGAAGTGCAGGGGGGCGCAGCGCAGCATAGCGGCCCCGGCCTCCATTGTGAGGCGGTGCCAGTACAGCGTGGCGCAGTGCGGTGCGGTGCAGCGCGGCAGCCTTGGCCTCTATTGTGAGGTGGTTGAAGTGCAGCGGGCGAGGCGCAGCGCGGCGGCCCCGGACTCCGTTGTCAGGCGCTGAAAGTAGAGAGGGGCGCGGCGCAGCGTGGCACGCCCGGCCTTCATTATTAGGCAGTGCAAGTGCAGCGTGGCGCAGCGCAGCACTTCGCGCACATGCTCCATTGTCAGGCGGTGCACGTGCAGAAGGGCGCAGCACAGCGCGGCAGCCCCGGCCTCCATTGTGTGGCGGTGCAATTACAGCGGGGCTTGGGGCAGCGCAGCAGCTCCAGCCTGCATTGTGAGGCAGTGCAAGTGCAGCGGGGCGCCACGCAGCACAATGGCCTTCTCCTGCATTGTGAGGCAGTGCAAGTGCAGCGGGGCGTGGCACAGGGCGGCATCCCTGGCCTCCATTGTGAGGCGGTGCAAATACAGCACAGAACAGTGCTGCGCGGCAGGCCCGGCCTCCACTGTGAGGCGTTGCATGCGCAGCGGGGCGTGGCGCAGCACGGCTGGCTGGGCCTCCATTGTGAGGCATTGCAAGTACAGCGGGGCGTAGCACATGGCAGCTGGCTCCGCTTCGATTGTGAGGCAATACTTATTCTAAGGGGTGCGGCACAGCATGGCAGCCCCGGCCTGTATTGTGAGGCGCTGGAAGTGCAGGGGGGCGCAGCGCAGCATAGCGGCCCCGGCCTCCATTGTGAGGCGGTGCCAGTACAGCGTGGCACAGTGCGGTGCGGTGCAGCGCGGCAGCCTTGGCCTCTATTGTGAGGTGGTTGAAGTGCAGCGGGCGAGGCGCAGCGCGGCGGCCCCGGACTCCATTGTCAGGCGCTGAAAGTAGAGAGGGGCGCGGCGCAGCGCGGCACGCCCGGCCTTCATTATTAGGCGGTGCAAGTGCAGCGTGGCACAGCGCAGCGCTTCGCGCACATGCTCCATTGTCAGGCGGTGCACGTGCAGAAGGGCGCAGCACAGCGCGGCAGCCCCGGCCTCCATTGTGTGGCGGTGCAATTACAGCGGGGCTTGGGGCAGCGCAGCAGCTCCAGCCTGCATTGTGAGGCAGTGCAAGTGCAGCGGGGCGCCCCGCTGCACTTGCATTGTGAGGCAGTGCAGTGCAGCGGGGCAGCTCCATGCGTGCAGCAGCATTGCATTGTGAGGCAGTGCAAGTGCAGCGGGGCGTGGCACAGGGCGGCATCCCTGGCCTCCATTGTGAGGCGGTGCAAATACAGCACAGAACAGTGCTGCGCGGCAGGCCCGGCCTCCACTGTGAGGCGTTGCATGCGCAGCGGGGCGTGGCGCAGCACGGCTGGCTGGGCCTCCATTGTGAGGCATTGCAAGTACAGCGGGGCGTAGCACATGGCGGCTGGCTCCGCTTCGATTGTGAGGCAATACTTATTCTAAGGGGTGCGGCACAGCATGGCAGCCCCGGCCTGTATTGTGAGGCGCTGGAAGTGCAGGGGGGCGCAGCGCAGCATAGCGGCCCCGGCCTCCATTGTGAGGCGGTGCCAGTACAGCGTGGCGCAGTGCGGTGCGGTGCAGCGCGGCAGCCTTGGCCTCTATTGTGAGGTGGTTGAAGTGCAGCGGGCGAGGCGCAGCGCGGCGGCCCCGGACTCCATTGTCAGGCGCTGAAAGTAGAGAGGGGCGCGGCGCAGCGCGGCACGCCCGGCCTTCATTATTAGGCGGTGCAAGTGCAGCGTGGCACAGCGCAGCGCTTTGCACACAGACTCCATTGTCAGGCGGTGCACGTGCAGAAGGGCGCAGCACAGCGCGGCAGCCCCGGCCTCCATTGTGTGGCGGTGCAATTACAGCGGGGCTTGGGGCAGCGCAGCAGCTCCAGCCTGCATTGTGAGGCAGTGCAAGTGCAGCGGGGCGCCACGCAGCACAATGGCCTTCGCCTGCATTGTGAGGCAGTGCAAGTGCAGCGGGGCGTGGCACAGGGCGGCATCCCTGGCCTCCATTGTGAGGCGGTGCAAATACAGCACAGAACAGTGCTGCGCGGCAGCCCCGGCCTCCATTGTGTGGCGGTGCAATTACAGCGGGGCGTAGCACATGGCGGCTGGCTCCGCTTCGATTGTGAGGCAATACTTATTCTAAGGGGTGCGGCACAGCATGGCAGCCCCGGCCTGCATTGTGAGGCGCTGGAAGTGCAGGGGGGCGCGCAGCATAGCGGCCCGGCCTCCATTGTGAGGCGGTGCCAGTACAGCGTGGCGCAGTGCGGTGCGGTGCAGCGCGGCAGCCTTGGCCTCTATTGTGAGGTGGTTGAAGTGCAGCGGGCGAGGCGCAGCGCGGCGGCCCCGGACTCCATTGTCAGGCGGTGCACGTGCAGAAGGGCGCAGCACAGCGCGGCAGCCCCGGCCTCCATTGTGTGGCGGTGCGATTACAGCGGGGCTTGGGGCAGCGCAGCAGCTCCAGCCTGCATTGTGTGGCGGTGCAAGTGCAGGGGGCTTGGGGCAGCGCAGCAGCTCCAGCCTGCATTGTGAGGCTGTGCAAGTGCAGCGGGGCGTGGCACAGGGCGGCATCCTGGCTCCATTGTGAGGCGGTGCAAATACAGCACAGAACAGTGCTGCGCGGCAGGCCGGCCTCCACTGTGAGGCGTTGCATGCGCAGCGGGGCGTGGCGCAGCACGGCTGGCTGGGCCTCCATTGTGAGGCATTGCAAGTACAGCGGGGCGTAGCACATGGCGGCTGGCTCCGCTTCGATTGTGAGGCAATACAAGTTCTAAGGGGTGCGGCACAGCATGGCAGCCCGGCCTGCATTGTGAGGCACTGGAAGTGCAGGGGGCGCAGCGCAGCATAGCGGCCCCGGCCTCCATTGTGAGGCGGTGCCAGTACAGCGTGGCGCAGTGCGGTGCGGTGCAGCGCGGCAGCCTTGGCCTCTATTGTGAGGTGGTTGAAGTGCAGCGGGCGAGGCGCAGCGCGGCGGCCCCGGACTCCATTGTCAGGCGCTGAAAGTGAGTAGAGAGGGGCGCGGCGCAGCGCGGCACGCCCGGCCTTCATTATTAGGCGGTGCAAGTGCAGCGTGGCACAGCGCAGCGCTTCGCGCACATGCTCCATTGTCAGGCGGTGCACGTGCAGAAGGGCGCAGCACAGCGCGGCAGCCCCGGCCTCCATTGTGTGGCGGTGCAATTACAGCGGGGCTTGGGGCAGGCAGCAGCTCCAGCCTGCATTGGAGGCAGTGCATGTGCAGTGGGGCGCCACGCGCACAGCCCTGCATTGTGAGGCAGTGCAAGTGCAGCGGGGCAGCACAGGGCGGCATCCTGGCCTCCATTGTGTGGCGGTGCAATTACAGCGGGGTGGGGCAGCGCAGCAGCTCCAGCCTGCATTGTGAGGCAGTGCAAGTGCAGCGGGGCGTGGCACAGGGCGGCATCCCTGGCCTCCATTGTGAGGCGGTGCAAATACAGCACAGAACAGTGCTGCGCGGCAGGCCCGGCCTCCACTGTGAGGCGTTGCATGCGCAGCGGGGCGTGGCGCAGCACGGCTGGCTGGGCCTCCATTGTGAGGCATTGCAAGTACAGCGGGGCGTAGCACATGGCGGCTGGCTCCGCTTCGATTGTGAGGCAATACTTATTCTAAGGGGTGCGGCACAGCATGGCAGCCCCGGCCTGCATTGTGAGGCGCTGGAAGTGCAGGGGGGCGCAGCGCAGCATAGCGGCCCCGGCCTCCATTGTGAGGCGGTGCCAGTACAGCGTGGCGCAGTGCGGTGCGGTGCAGCGCGGCAGCCTTGGCCTCTATTGTGAGGTGGTTGAAGTGCAGCGGGCGAGGCGCAGCGCGGCGGCCCCGGACTCCATTGTCAGGCGCTGAAAGTAGAGAGGGGCGCGGCGCAGCGCGGCACGCCCGGCCTTCATTATTAGGCGGTGCAAGTGCAGCGTGGCACAGCGCAGCGCTTCGCGCACATGCTCCATTGTCAGGCGGTGCACGTGCAGAAGGGCGCAGCACAGCGCGGCAGCCCCGGCCTCCATTGTGTGGCGGTGCAATTACAGCGGGGCTTGGGGCAGCGCAGCAGCTCCAGCCTGCATTGTGAGGCAGTGCAAGTGCAGCGGGGCGCCACGCAGCACAATGGCCTTGGCCTGCATTGTGAGGCAGTGCAAGTGCAGCGGGGCGTGGCACAGGGCGGCATCCCTGGCCTCCATTGTGAGGCGGTGCAAATACAGCACAGAACAGTGCTGTGCGGCAGGCCCGGCCTCCAATGTGAGGCATTGCAAGTACAGCGGGGCGTAGCACATGGCGGCTGGCTCCGCTTCGATTGTGAGGCAATACTTATTCTAAGGGGTGCGGCACAGCATGGCAGCCCCGGCCTGCATTGTGAGGCGCTGGAAGTGCAGGGGGGCGCAGCGCAGCATAGCGGCCCCGGCCTCCATTGTGAGGCGGTGCCAGTACAGCGTGGCGCAGTGCGGTGCGGTGCAGCGCGGCAGCCTTGGCCTCTATTGTGAGGTGGTTGAAGTGCAGCGGGCGAGGCGCAGCGCGGCGGCCCCGGACTCCATTGTCAGGCGCTGAAAGTAGAGAGGGGCGCGGCGCAGCGCGGCACGCCCGGCCTTCATTATTAGGCGGTGCAAGTGCAGCGTGGCACAGCGCAGCGCTTCGCGCACATGCTCCATTGTCAGGCGGTGCACGTGCAGAAGGGCGCAGCACAGCGCGGCAGCCCCGGCCTCCATTGTGTGGCGGTGCAATTACAGCGGGGCTTGGGGCAGCGCAGCAGCTCCAGCCTGCATTGTGAGGCAGTGCAAGTGCAGCGGGGCGTGGCACAGGGCAGCATCCCTGGCCTCCATTGTGAGGCGGTGCAAATACAGCACAACAGTGGCGGGCAGGCGGCCTCCATTGTGAGGCATTGCAAGTACAGCGGGGCGTAGCACATGGCGGCTGGCTCCGCTTCGATTGTGAGGCAATACTTATTCTAAGGGGTGCGGCACAGCATGGCAGCCCGGCCTGCATTGTGAGGCGCTGGAAGTGCAGGGGGGCGCAGCGCAGCATAGCGGCCCGGCCTCCATTGTGAGGCGGTGCCAGTACAGCGTGGCGCAGTGCGGTGCGGTGCAGCGCGGCAGCCTTGGCCTCTATTGTGAGGTGGTTGAAGTGCAGCGGGCGAGGCGCAGCGCGGCGGCCCCGGACTCCATTGTCAGGCGCTGAAAGTAGAGAGGGGGCGCGGCGCAGCGCGGCACGCCCGGCCTTCATTATTAGGCGGTGCAAGTGCAGCGTGGCACAGCGCAGCGCTTCGCGCACATGCTCCATTGTCAGGCGGTGCACGTGCAGAAGGGCGCAGCACAGCGCGGCAGCCCCGGCCTCCATTGTGTGGCGGTGCAATTACAGCGGGGTTGGGGCAGCGCAGCAGCTCCAGCCTGCATTGTGAGGCGGTGCAAGTGCAGCGGGGCGCCACGCAGCACAAGCCCGGCCTGCATTGTGAGGCAGTGCAAGTGCAGCGGGGCTTGGCACAGGGCGGCAGCCTGGCCATTGTGAGGCGGTGCACAGCGGGGCTTGGGCAGCGCAGCAGCTCCAGCCTGCATTGTGAGGCAGTGCAAGTGCAGCGGGGCGTGGCACAGGGCGGCATCCCTGGCCTCCATTGTGAGGCGGTGCAAATACAGCACAGAACAGTGCTGCGCGGCAGGCCCGGCCTCCACTGTGAGGCGTTGCATGCGCAGCGGGGCGTGGCGCAGCACGGCTGGCTGGGCCTCCATTGTGAGGCATTGCAAGTACAGCGGGGCGTAGCACATGGCGGCTGGCTCCGCTTCGATTGTGAGGCAATACTTATTCTAAGGGGTGCGGCACAGCATGGCAGCCCCGGCCTGTATTGTGAGGCGCTGGAAGTGCAGGGGGGCGCAGCGCAGCATAGCGGCCCGGCCTCCATTGTGAGGCGGTGCCAGTACAGCGTGGCGCAGTGCGGTGCGGTGCAGCGCGGCAGCCTTGGCCTCTATTGTGAGGTGGTTGAAGTGCAGCGGGCGAGGCGCAGCGCGGCGGCCCCGGACTCCATTGTCAGGCGCTGAAAGTAGAGAGGGGCGCGGCGCAGCGCGGCACGCCCGGCCTTCATTATTAGGCGGTGCAAGTGCAGCGTGGCACAGCGCAGCGCTTCGCACACAGCTCCATTGTCAGGCGGTGCACGTGCAGAAGGGCGCAGCACAGCGCGGCAGCCCCGGCCTCCATTGTGTGGCGGTGCAATTACAGCGGGGCTTGGGGCAGCGCAGCAGCTCCAGCCTGCATTGTGAGGCAGTGCAAGTGCAGCGGGGCGTGGCACAGGGCGGCATCCCTGGCCTCCATTGTGAGGCGGTGCAAATACAGCACAGAACAGTGCTGCGCGGCAGACCCGGCCTCCACTGTGAGGCGTTGCATGCGCAGCGGGGCGCGGCGCAGCACGGCTGGCTGGGCCTCCATTGTGAGGCATTGCAAGTACAGCGGGGCGTAGCACATGGCGGCTGGCTCCGCTTCGATTGTGAGGCAATACAAGTTCTAAGGGGTGCGGCACAGCATGGCAGCCCCGGCCTGTATTGTGAGGCGCTGGAAGTGCAGGGGGGCGCAGCGCAGCATAGCGGCCCCGGCCTCCATTGTGAGGCGGTGCCAGTACAGCGTGGCGCAGTGCGGTGCGGTGCAGCGCGGCAGCCTTGGCCTCTATTGTGAGGTGGTTGAAGTGCAGCGGGCGAGGCGCAGCGCGGCGGCCCCGGACTCCATTGTCAGGCGCTGAAAGTAGAGAGGGGCGCGGCGCAGCGCGGCACGCCCGGCCTTCATTATTAGGCGGTGCAAGTGCAGCGTGGCACAGCGCAGCGCTTCGCGCACATGCTCCATTGTCAGGCGGTGCACGTGCAGAAGGGCGCAGCACAGCGCGGCAGCCCCGGCCTCCATTGTGTGGCGGTGCAATTACAGCGGGGCTTGGGGCAGCGCAGCAGCTCCAGCCTGCATTGTGAGGCAGTGCAAGTGCAGCGGGGCGCCACGCAGCACAATGGCCTTGGCCTGCATTGTGAGGCAGTGCAAGTGCAGCGGGGCGTGGCACAGGGCGGCATCCCTGGCCTCCATTGTGAGGCGGTGCAAATACAGCACAGAACAGTGCTGCGCGGCAGGCCCGGCCTCCACTGTGAGGCGTTGCATGCGCAGCGGGGCGTGGCGCAGCACGGCTGGCTGGGCCTCCATTGTGAGGCATTGCAAGTACAGCGGGGCGTAGCACATGGCGGCTGGCTCCGCTTCGATTGTGAGGCAATACAAGTTCTAAGGGGTGCGGCACAGCATGGCAGCCCCGGCCTGTATTGTGAGGCGCTGGAAGTGCAGGGGGGCGCAGCGCAGCATAGCGGCCCCGGCCTCCATTGTGAGGCGGTGCCAGTACAGCGTGGCGCAGTGCGGTGCGGTGCAGCGCGGCAGCCTTGGCCTCTATTGTGAGGTGGTTGAAGTGCAGCGGGCGAGGCGCAGCGCGGCGGCCCCGGACTCCATTGTCAGGCGCTGAAAGTAGAGAGGGGCGCGGCGCAGCGCGGCACGCCCGGCCTTCATTATTAGGCGGTGCAAGTGCAGCGTGGCACAGCGCAGCGCTTTGCACACAGACTCCATTGTCAGGCGGTGCACGTGCAGAAGGGCGCAGCACAGCGCGGCAGCCCCGGCCTCCATTGTGTGGCGGTGCAATTACAGCGGGGCTTGGGGCAGCGCAGCAGCTCCAGCCTGCATTGTGAGGCAGTGCAAGTGCAGCGGGGCGCCACGCAGCACAATGGCCTTGGCCTGCATTGTGAGGCAGTGCAAGTGCAGCGGGGCGTGGCACAGGGCGGCATCCCTGGCCTCCATTGTGAGGCATTGCAAGTACAGCGGGGCGTAGCACATGGCGGCTGGCTCCGCTTCGATTGTGAGGCAATACTTATTCTAAGGGGTGCGGCACAGCATGGCAGCCCCGGCCTGCATTGTGAGGCGCTGGAAGTGCAGGGGGGCGCAGCGCAGCATAGCGGCCCCGGCCTCCATTGTGAGGCGGTGCCAGTACAGCGTGGCGCAGTGCGGTGCGGTGCAGCGCGGCAGCCTTGGCCTCTATTGTGAGGTGGTTGAAGTGCAGCGGGCGAGGCGCAGCGCGGCGGCCCCGGACTCCATTGTCAGGCGCTGAAAGTAGAGAGGGGCGCGGCGCAGCGCGGCACGCCCGGCCTTCATTATTAGGCGGTGCAAGTGCAGCGTGGCACAGCGCAGCGCTTTGCGCACATGCTCCATTGTCAGGCGGTGCACGTGCAGAAGGGCGCAGCACAGCGCGGCAGCCCCGGCCTCCATTGTGTGGCGGTGCAATTACAGCGGGGCTTGGGGCAGCGCAGCAGCTCCAGCCTGCATTGTGAGGCAGTGCAAGTGCAGCGGGGCGTGGCACAGGGCAGCATCCCTGGCCTCCATTGTGAGGCGGTGCAAATACAGCACAGAACAGTGCTGCGAGGCAGGCCCGGCCTCCATTGTGAGGCATTGCAAGTACAGCGGGGCGTAGCACATGGCGGCTGGCTCCGCTTCGATTGTGAGGCAATACTTATTCTAAGGGGTGCGGCACAGCATGGCAGCCCCGGCCTGCATTGTGAGGCGCTGGAAGTGCAGGGGGGCGCAGCGCAGCATAGCGGCCCCGGCCTCCATTGTGAGGCGGTGCCAGTACAGCGTGGCGCAGTGCGGTGCGGTGCAGCGCGGCAGCCTTGGCCTCTATTGTGAGGTGGTTGAAGTGCAGCGGGCGAGGCGCAGCGCGGCGGCCCCGGACTCCATTGTCAGGCGCTGAAAGTAGAGAGGGGCGCGGCGCAGCGCGGCACGCCCGGCCTTCATTATTAGGCGGTGCAAGTGCAGCGTGGCACAGCGCAGCGCTTCGCGCACATGCTCCATTGTCAGGCGGTGCACGTGCAGAAGGGCGCAGCACAGCGCGGCAGCCCCGGCCTCCATTGTGTGGCGGTGCAATTACAGCGGGGCTTGGGGCAGCGCAGCAGCTCCAGCCTGCATTGTGAGGCAGTGCAAGTGCAGCGGGGCGCCACGCAGCACAATGGCCTTCGCCTGCATTGTGAGGCAGTGCAAGTGCAGCGGGGCGTGGCACAGGGCGGCATCCCTGGCCTCCATTGTGAGGCGGTGCAAATACAGCACAGAACAGTGCTGCGCGGCAGGCCCGGCCTCCACTGTGAGGCGTTGCATGCGCAGCGGGGCGTGGCGCAGCACGGCTGGCTGGGCCTCCATTGTGAGGCATTGCAAGTACAGCGGGGCGTAGCACATGGCGGCTGGCTCCGCTTCGATTGTGAGGCAATACTTATTCTAAGGGGTGCGGCACAGCATGGCAGCCCCGGCCTGTATTGTGAGGCGCTGGAAGTGCAGGGGGGCGCAGCGCAGCATAGCGGCCCCGGCCTCCATTGTGAGGCGGTGCCAGTACAGCGTGGCGCAGTGCGGTGCGGTGCAGCGCGGCAGCCTTGGCCTCTATTGTGAGGTGGTTGAAGTGCAGCGGGCGAGGCGCAGCGCGGCGGCCCCGGACTCCATTGTCAGGCGCTGAAAGTAGAGAGGGGCGCGGCGCAGCGCGGCACGCCCGGCCTTCATTATTAGGCGGTGCAAGTGCAGCGTGGCACAGCGCAGCGCTTCGCGCACATGCTCCATTGTCAGGCGGTGCACGTGCAGAAGGGCGCAGCACAGCGCGGCAGCCCCGGCCTCCATTGTGTGGCGGTGCAATTACAGCGGGGCTTGGGGCAGCGCAGCAGCTCCAGCCTGCATTGTGAGGCAGTGCAAGTGCAGCGGGGCTTGGGGCAGCGCAGCAGCTCCAGCCTGCATTGTGAGGCAGTGCAAGTGCAGCGGGGCGTGGCACAGGGCGGCATCCCTGGCCTCCATTGTGAGGCGGTGCAAATACAGCACAGAACAGTGCTGCGCGGCAGGCCCGGCCTCCACTGTGAGGCGTTGCATGCGCAGCGGGGCGTGGCGCAGCACGGCTGGCTGGGCCTCCATTGTGAGGCATTGCAAGTACAGCGGGGCGTAGCACATGGCGGCTGGCTCCGCTTCGATTGTGAGGCAATACAATTCTAAGGGGTGCGGCACAGCATGGCAGCCCCGGCCTGTATTGTGAGGCGCTGGAAGTGCAGGGGGGCGCAGCGCAGCATAGCGGCCCCGGCCTCCATTGTGAGGCGGTGCCAGTACAGCGTGGCGCAGTGCGGTGCGGTGCAGCGCGGCAGCCTTGGCCTCTATTGTGAGGTGGTTGAAGTGCAGCGGGCGAGGCGCAGCGCGGCGGCCCCGGACTCCATTGTCAGGCGCTGAAAGTAGAGAGGGGCGCGGCGCAGCGCGGCACGCCCGGCCTTCATTATTAGGCGGTGCAAGTGCAGCGTGGCACAGCGCAGCGCTTCGCGCACATGCTCCATTGTCAGGCGGTGCACGTGCAGAAGGGCGCAGCACAGCGCGGCAGCCCCGGCCTCCATTGTGTGGCGGTGCAATTACAGCGGGGCTTGGGGCAGCGCAGCAGCTCCAGCCTGCATTGTGAGGCAGTGCAAGTGCAGCGGGGCGGGGCAGCGCAGCAGCTCCGCCTGCATTGTGAGGCAGTGCAAGTGCAGCGGGGCGTGGCACAGGGCGGCATCCCTGGCCTCCATTGTGAGGCGGTGCAAATACAGCACAGAACAGTGCTGCGCGGCAGGCCCGGCCTCCACTGTGAGGCGTTGCATGCGCAGCGGGGCGTGGCGCAGCACGGCTGGCTGGGCCTCCATTGTGAGGCATTGCAAGTACAGCGGGGCGTAGCACATGGCGGCTGGCTCCGCTTCGATTGTGAGGCAATACTTATTCTAAGGGGTGCGGCACAGCATGGCAGCCCGGCCTGTATTGTGAGGCGCTGGAAGTGCAGGGGGGCGCAGCGCAGCATAGCGGCCCCGGCCTCCATTGTGAGGCGGTGCCAGTACAGCGTGGCGCAGTGCGGTGCGGTGCAGCGCGGCAGCCTTGGCCTCTATTGTGAGGTGGTTGAAGTGCTGCGGGCGAGGCGCAGCGCGGCGGCCCCGGACTCCATTGTCAGGCGCTGAAAGTAGAGAGGGGCGCGGCGCAGCGCGGCACGCCCGGCCTTCATTATTAGGCGGTGCAAGTGCAGCGTGGCACAGCGCAGCGCTTTGCACACAGACTCCATTGTCAGGCGGTGCACGTGCAGAAGGGCGCAGCACAGCGCGGCAGCCCCGGCCTCCATTGTGTGGCGGTGCAATTACAGCGGGGCTTGGGGCAGCGCAGCAGCTCCAGCCTGCATTGTGAGGCAGTGCAAGTGCAGCGGGGCGCCACGCAGCACAATGGCCTTCGCCTGCATTGTGAGGCAGTGCAAGTGCAGCGGGGCGTGGCACAGGGCGGCATCCCTGGCCTCCATTGTGAGGCGGTGCAAATACAGCACAGAACAGTGCTGCGCGGCAGGCCCGGCCTCCATTGTGAGGCATTGCAAGTACAGCGGGGCGTAGCACATGGCGGCTGGCTCCGCTTCGATTGTGAGGCAATACTTATTCTAAGGGGTGCGGCACAGCATGGCAGCCCCGGCCTGCATTGTGAGGCGCTGGAAGTGCAGGGGGGCGCAGCGCAGCAGAGCGGCCCCGGCCTCCATTGTGAGGCGGTGCCAGTACAGCGTGGCGCAGTGCGGTGCGGTGCAGCGCGGCAGCCTTGGCCTCTATTGTGAGGTGGTTGAAGTGCAGCGGGCGAGGCGCAGCGCGGCGGCCCCGGACTCCATTGTCAGGCGCTGAAAGTAGAGAGGGGCGCGGCGCAGCGCGGCACGCCCGGCCTTCATTATTAGGCGGTGCAAGTGCAGCGTGGCACAGCGCAGCGCTTCGCGCACATGCTCCATTGTCAGGCGGTGCACGTGCAGAAGGGCGCAGCACAGCGCGGCAGCCCCGGCCTCCATTGTGTGGCGGTGCAATTACAGCGGGGCTTGGGGCAGCACAGCAGCTCCAGCCTGCATTGTGAGGCAGTGCATGTGCAGTGGGGCGCCACGCAGCACAATGCCCCTGGCCTGCATTGTGAGGCAGTGCAAGTGCAGCGGGGCATGGCACAGGGCGGCATCCCTGGCCTCCATTGTGAGGCGGTGCAATTACAGCAGCGCAGCAGCAGCCTGCATTGTGAGGCAGTGCAAGTGCAGCGGGGCGTGGCACAGGGCGGCATCCCTGGCCTCCATTGTGAGGCGGTGCAAATACAGCACAGAACAGTGCTGCGCGGCAGGCCGGCCTCCACTGTGAGGTGTTGCATGCGCAGCGGGGCGTGGCGCAGCACGGCTGGCTGGGCCTCCATTGTGAGGCATTGCAAGTACAGCGGGGCGTAGCACATGGCGGCTGGCTCCGCTTCGATTGTGAGGCAATACTTATTCTAAGGGGTGCGGCACAGCATGGCAGCCCCGGCCTGTATTGTGAGGCGCTGGAAGTGCAGGGGGGCGCAGCGCAGCATAGCGGCCCCGGCCTCCATTGTGAGGCGGTGCCAGTACAGCGTGGCGCAGTGCGGTGCGGTGCAGTGCGGCAGCCTTGGCCTCTATTGTGAGGTGGTTGAAGTGCAGCGGGCGAGGCGCAGCGCGGCGGCCCCGGACTCCATTGTCAGGCGCTGAAAGTAGAGAGGGGCGCGGCGCAGCGCGGCACGCCCGGCCTTCATTATTAGGCGGTGCAAGTGCAGCGTGGCACAGCGCAGCGCTTTGCACACAGACTCCATTGTCAGGCGGTGCACGTGCAGAAGGGCGCAGCACAGCGCGGCAGCCCCGGCCTCCATTGTGTGGCGGTGCAATTACAGCGGGGCTTGGGGCAGCGCAGCAGCTCCAGCCTGCATTGTGAGGCAGTGCAAGTGCAGCGGGGCGCCACGCAGCACAATGGCCTTCGCCTGCATTGTGAGGCAGTGCAAGTGCAGCGGGGCGTGGCACAGGGCGGCATCCCTGGCCTCCATTGTGAGGCGGTGCAAATACAGCACAGAACAGTGCTGCGCGGCAGGCCCGGCCTCCACTGTGAGGCGTTGCATGCGCAGCGGGGCGTGGCGCAGCACGGCTGGCTCCGCTTCGATTGTGAGGCAATACAAGTTCTAAGGGGTGCGGCACAGCATGGCAGCCCCGGCCTGCATTGTGAGGCGCTGGAAGTGCAGGGGGGCGCAGCGCAGCATAGCGGCCCCGGCCTCCATTGTGAGGCGGTGCCAGTACAGCGTGGCGCAGTGCGGTGCGGTGCAGCGCGGCAGCCTTGGCCTCTATTGTGAGGTGGTTGAAGTGCAGCGGGCGAGGCGCAGCGCGGCGGCCCCGGACTCCATTGTCAGGCGCTGAAAGTAGAGAGGGGCGCGGCGCAGCGCGGCACGCCCGGCCTTCATTATTAGGCGGTGCAAGTGCAGCGTGGCACAGCGCAGCGCTTTGCACACAGACTCCATTGTCAGGCGGTGCACGTGCAGAAGGGCGCAGCACAGCGCGGCAGCCCCGGCCTCCATTGTGTGGCGGTGCAATTACAGCGGGGCTTGGGGCAGCGCAGCAGCTCCAGCCTGCATTGTGAGGCAGTGCATGTGCAGTGGGGCGCCACGCAGCACAATGCCCCTGGCCTGCATTGTGAGGCAGTGCAAGTGCAGCGGGGCATGGCCAGGGCGGCATCTCTGGCCTCCATTGTGTGGCGGTGCAATTACAGCGGGGCTTGGGGCAGCGCAGCAGCTCCAGCCTGCATTGTGAGGCAGTGCAAGTGCAGCGGGGCGTGGCACAGGGCGGCATCCCTGGCCTCCATTGTGAGGCGGTGCAAATACAGCACAGAACAGTGCTGCGCGGCAGGCCTGGCCTCCACTGTGAGGCGTTGCATGCGCAGCGGGGCGTGGCGCAGCACGGCTGGCTGGGCCTCCATTGTGAGGCATTGCAAGTACAGCGGGGCGTAGCACATGGCAGCTGGCTCCGCTTCGATTGTGAGGCAATACTTATTCTAAGGGGTGCGGCACAGCATGGCAGCCCCGGCCTGTATTGTGAGGCGCTGGAAGTGCAGGGGGGCGCAGCGCAGCATAGCGGCCCCGGCCTCCATTGTGAGGCGGTGCCAGTACAGCGTGGCGCAGTGCGGTGCGGTGCAGCGCGGCAGCCTTGGCCTCTATTGTGAGGTGGTTGAAGTGCAGCGGGCGAGGCGCAGCGCGGCGGCCCCGGACTCCATTGTCAGGCGCTGAAAGTAGAGAGGGGCGCGGCGCAGCGCGGCTCGCCCGGCCTTCATTATTAGGCGGTGCAAGTGCAGCGTGGCACAGCGCAGCGCTTTGCACACAGACTCCATTGTCAGGCGGTGCACGTGCAGAAGGGCGCAGCACAGCGCGGCAGCCCCGGCCTCCATTGTGTGGCGGTGCAATTACAGCGGGGCTTGGGGCAGCGCAGCAGCTCCAGCCTGCATTGTGAGGCAGTGCAAGTGCAGCGGGGCGTGGCACAGGGCGGCATCCCTGGCCTCCATTGTGAGGCGGTGCAAATACAGCACAGAACAGTGCTGCGCGGCAGACCCGGCCTCCACTGTGAGGCGTTGCATGCGCAGCGGGGCGTGGCGCAGCACGGCTGGCTGGGCCTCCATTGTGAGGCATTGCAAGTACAGCGGGGCGTAGCACATGGCGGCTGGCTCCGCTTCGATTGTGAGGCAATACTTATTCTAAGGGGTGCGGCACAGCATGGCAGCCCCGGCCTGTATTGTGAGGCGCTGGAAGTGCAGGGGGGCGCAGCGCAGCATAGCGGCCCCGGCCTCCATTGTGAGGCAGTGCCAGTACAGCGTGGCGCAGTGCGGTGCGGTGCAGCGCGGCAGCCTTGGCCTCTATTGTGAGGTGGTTGAAGTGCAGCGGGCGAGGCGCAGCGCGGCGGCCCCGGACTCCATTGTCAGGCGCTGAAAGTAGAGAGGGGCGCGGCGCAGCGCGGCACGCCCGGCCTTCATTATTAGGCGGTGCAAGTGCAGCGTGGCACAGCGCAGCGCTTTGCACACAGACTCCATTGTCAGGCGGTGCACGTGCAGAAGGGCGCAGCACAGCGCGGCAGCCCCGGCCTCCATTGTGTGGCGGTGCAATTACAGCGGGGCTTGGGGCAGCGCAGCAGCTCCAGCCTGCATTGTGAGGCAGTGCAAGTGCAGCGGGGCGTGGCACAGGCGGCATCCCTGGCCTCCATTGTGAGGCGGTGCAAATACAGCACAGAACAGTGCTGCGCGGCAGGCCCGGCCTCCACTGTGAGGCGTTGCATGCGCAGCGGGGCGTGGCGCAGCACGGCTGGCTGGGCCTCCATTGTGAGGCATTGCAAGTACAGCGGGGCATAGCACATGGCGGCTGGCTCCGCTTCGATTGTGAGGCAATACTTATTCTAAGGGGTGCGGCACAGCATGGCAGCCCCGGCCTGTATTGTGAGGCGCTGGAAGTGCAGGGGGGCGCAGCGCAGCATAGCGGCCCCGGCCTCCATTGTGAGGCGGTGCCAGTACAGCGTCGCGCAGTGCGGTGCGGTGCAGTGCGGCAGCCTTGGCCTCTATTGTGAGGTGGTTGAAGTGCAGCGGGCGAGGCGCAGCGCGGCGGCCCCGGATTCCATTGTCAGGCGCTGAAAGTAGAGAGGGGCGCGGCAAAGCGCGGCACGCCCGGCCTTCATTATTAGGCGGTGCAAGTGCAGCGTGGCACAGCGCAGCGCTTTGCACACATGCTCCATTGTCAGGCGGTGCACGTGCAGAAGGGCGCAGCACAGCGCGGCAGCCCCGGCCTCCATTGTGTGGCGGTGCAATTACAGCGGGGCTTGGGGCAGCGCAGCAGCTCCAGCCTGCATTGTGAGGCAGTGCAAGTGCAGTGGGGCGCCACGCAGCACAATGCCCCTGGCCTGCATTGTGAGGCAGTGCAAGTGCAGCGGGGCATGGCCCAGGGCGGCATCCCTGGCCTCCATTGTGTGGCGGTGCAATTACAGCGGGGCTTGGGGCAGCGCAGCAGCTCCAGCCTGCATTGTGAGGCAGTGCAAGTGCAGCGGGGCGTGGCACAGGGCGGCATCCCTGGCCTCCATTGTGAGGCGGTGCAAATACAGCACAGAACAGTGCTGCGCGGCAGGCCCGGCCTCCACTGTGAGGCGTTGCATGCGCAGCGGGGCGTGGCGCAGCACGGCTGGCTGGGCCTCCATTGTGAGGCATTGCAAGTACAGCGGGGCGTAGCACATGGCGGCTGGCTCCGCTTCGATTGTGAGGCAATACTTATTCTAAGGGGTGCGGCACAGCATGGCAGCCCCGGCCTGCATTGTGAGGCGCTGGAAGTGCAGGGGGGCGCAGCGCAGCATAGCGGCCCCGGCCTCCATTGTGAGGCGGTGCCAGTACAGCGTGGCGCAGTGCGGTGCGGTGCAGCGCGGCAGCCTTGGCCTCTATTGTGAGGTGGTTGAAGTGCAGCGGGCGAGGCGCAGCGCGGCGGCCCCGGACTCCATTGTCAGGCGCTGAAAGTAGAGAGGGGCGCGGCGCAGCGCGGCTCGCCCGGCCTTCATTATTAGGCGGTGCAAGTGCAGCGTGGCACAGCGCAGCGCTTCGCACACAGACTCCATTGTCAGGCGGTGCACGTGCAGAAGGGCGCAGCACAGCGCGGCAGCCCCGGCCTCCATTGTGTGGCGGTGCAATTACAGCGGGGCTTGGGGCAGCGCAGCAGCTCCAGCCTGCATTGTGAGGCAGTGCAAGTGCAGCGGGGCGTGGCACAGGGCGGCATCCCTGGCCTCCATTGTGAGGCGGTGCAAATACAGCACAGAACAGTGCTGCGCGGCAGGCCCGGCCTCCACTGTGAGGCGTTGCATGCGCAGCGGGGCGCGGCGCAGCACGGCTGGCTGGGCCTCCATTGTGAGGCATTGCAAGTACAGCGGGGCGTAGCACATGGCGGCTGGCTCCGCTTCGATTGTGAGGCAATACTTATTCTAAGGGGTGCGGCACAGCATGGCAGCCCCGGCCTGTATTGTGAGGCGCTGGAAGTGCAGGGGGGCGCAGCGCAGCATAGCGGCCCCGGCCTCCATTGTGAGGCGGTGCCAGTACAGCGTGGCGCAGTGCGGTGCGGTGCAGCGCGGCAGCCTTGGCCTCTATTGTGAGGTGGTTGAAGTGCAGCGGGCGAGGCGCAGCGCGGCGGCCCCGGACTCCATTGTCAGGCGCTGAAAGTAGAGAGGGGCGCGGCGCAGCGCGGCACGCCCGGCCTTCATTATTAGGCGGTGCAAGTGCAGCGTGGCACAGCGCAGCGCTTCGCACACAGACTCCATTGTCAGGCGGTGCACGTGCAGAAGGGCGCAGCACAGCGCGGCAGCCCCGGCCTCCATTGTGTGGCGGTGCAATTACAGCGGGGCTTGGGGCAGCGCAGCAGCTCCAGCCTGCATTGTGAGGCAGTGCAAGTGCAGCGGGGCGTGGCACAGGGCGGGCATCCCTGGCCTCCATTGTGAGGCGGTGCAAATACAGCACAGAACAGTGCTGCGCGGCAGGCCCGGCCTCCACTGTGAGGCGTTGCATGCGCAGCGGGGCGTGGCGCAGCACGGCTGGCTGGGCCTCCATTGTGAGGCATTGCAAGTACAGCGGGGCGTAGCACATGGCGGCTGGCTCCGCTTCGATTGTGAGGCAATACTTATTCTAAGGGGTGCGGCACAGCATGGCAGCCCCGGCCTGCATTGTGAGGCGCTGGAAGTGCAGGGGGGCGCAGCGCAGCATAGCGGCCCCGGCCTCCATTGTGAGGCGGTGCCAGTACAGCGTGGCGCAGTGCGGTGCGGTGCAGCGCGGCAGCCTTGGCCTCTATTGTGAGGTGGTTGAAGTGCAGCGGGCGAGGCGCAGCGCGGCGGCCCGGACTCCATTGTCAGGCGCTGAAAGTAGAGAGGGGCGCGGCGCAGCGCGGCACGCCCGGCCTTCATTATTAGGCGGTGCAAGTGCAGCGTGGCACAGCGCAGCGCTTTGCACACAGACTCCATTGTCAGGCGGTGCACGTGCAGAAGGGCGCAGCACAGCGCGGCAGCCCCGGCCTCCATTGTGTGGCGGTGCAATTACAGCGGGGCTTGGGGCAGCCGCAGCAGCTCCAGCCTGCATTGTGAGGCAGTGCAAGTGCAGCGGGGCGTGGCACAGGGCGGCATCCCTGGCCTCCATTGTGAGGCGGTGCAAATACAGCACAGAACAGTGCTGCGCGGCAGGCCCGGCCTCCACTGTGAGGCGTTGCATGCGCAGCGGGGCGTGGCGCAGCACGGCTGGCTGGGCCTCCATTGTGAGGCATTGCAAGTACAGCGGGGCGTAGCACATGGCGGCTGGCTCCGCTTCGATTGTGAGGCAATACTTATTCTAAGGGGTGCGGCACAGCATGGCAGCCCCGGCCTGCATTGTGAGGCGCTGGAAGTGCAGGGGGGCGCAGCGCAGCATAGCGGCCCCGGCCTCCATTGTGAGGCAGTGCCAGTACAGCGTGGCGCAGTGCGGTGCGGTGCAGCGCGGCAGCCTTGGCCTCTATTGTGAGGTGGTTGAAGTGCAGCGGGCGAGGCGCAGCGCGGCGGCCCCGGACTCCATTGTCAGGCGCTGAAAGTAGAGAGGGCGCGGCGCAGCGCGGCACGCCCGGCCTTCATTATTAGGCGGTGCAAGTGCAGCGTGGCACAGCGCAGCGCTTCGCACACAGACTCCATTGTCAGGCGGTGCACGTGCAGAAGGGCGCAGCACAGCGCGGCAGCCCCGGCCTCCATTGTGTGGCGGTGCAATTACAGCGGGGCTTGGGGCAGCGCAGCAGCTCCAGCCTGCATTGTGAGGCAGTGCAAGTGCAGCGGGGCGTGGCACAGGGCGGCATCCCTGGCCTCCATTGTGAGGCGGTGCAAATACAGCACAGAACAGTGCTGCGCGGCAGGCCCGGCCTCCACTGTGAGGCGTTGCATGCGCAGCGGGGCGTGGCGCAGCACGGCTGGCTGGGCCTCCATTGTGAGGCATTGCAAGTACAGCGGGGCGTAGCACATCGCATCTGGCTCCGCTTCGATTGTGAGGCTATACTTATTCTAAGGGGTGCGGCACAGCATGGCAGCCCCGGCCTGCATTGTGAGGCGCTGGAAGTGCAGGGGGGCGCAGCGCAGCATAGCGGCCCCGGCCTCCATTGTGAGGCGGTGCCAGTACAGCGTGGCGCAGTGCGGTGCGGTGCAGCGCGGCAGCCTTGGCCTCTATTGTGAGGTGGTTGAAGTGCAGCGGGCGAGGCGCAGCGCGGCGCCCCGGACTCCATTGTCAGGCGCTGAAAGTAGAGAGGGGCGCGGCGCAGCGCGGCACGCCCGGCCTTCATTATTAGGCAGTGCAAGTGCAGCGTGGCACAGCGCAGCGCTTCGCGCACATGCTCCATTGTCAGGCGGTGCACGTGCAGAAGGGCGCAGCACAGCGCGGCAGCCCCGGCCTCCATTGTGTGGCGGTGCAATTACAGCGGGGCTTGGGGCAGCGCAGCAGCTCCAGCCTGCATTGTGAGGCAGTGCAAGTGCAGCGGGGCGTGGCACAGGCGCGCTATCCCTGGCCTCCATTGTGAGGCGGTGCAAATACAGCACAGAACAGTGCTGCGCGGCAGGCCGGCCTCCACTGTGAGGCGTTGCATGCGCAGCGGGGCGTGGCGCAGCACGGCTGGCTGGGCCTCCATTGTGAGGCATTGCAAGTACAGCGGGGCGTAGCACATGGCGGCTGGCTCCGCTTCGATTGTGAGGCAATACAAGTTCTAAGGGGTGCGGCACAGCATGGCAGCCCCGGCCTGCATTGTGAGGCGCTGGAAGTGCAGGGGGGCGCAGCGCAGCATAGCGGCCCCGGCCTCCATTGTGAGGCGGTGCCAGTACAGCGTGGCGCAGTGCGGTGCGGTGCAGCGCGGCAGCCTTGGCCTCTATTGTGAGGTGGTTGAAGTGCAGCGGGCGAGGCGCAGCGCGGCGGCCCCGGACTCCATTGTCAGGCGCTGAAAGTAGAGAGGGGCGCGGCGCAGCGCGGCACGCCCGGCCTTCATTATTAGGCGGTGCAAGTGCAGCGTGGCACAGCGCAGCGCTTCGCGCACATGCTCCATTGTCAGGCGGTGCACGTGCAGAAGGGCGCAGCACAGCGCGGCAGCCCCGGCCTCCATTGTGTGGCGGTGCAATTACAGCGGGGCTTGGGGCAGCGCAGCAGCTCCAGCCTGCATTGTGAGGCAGTGCAAGTGCAGCGGGGCGTGGCACAGGGCGGCATCCCTGGCCTCCATTGTGAGGCGGTGCAAATACAGCACAGAACAGTGCTGCGCGGCAGGCCCGGCCTCCACTGTGAGGCGTTGCATGCGCAGCGGGGCGTGGCGCAGCACGGCTGGCTGGGCCTCCATTGTGAGGCATTGCAAGTACAGCGGGGCGTAGCACATGGCGGCTGGCTCCGCTTCGATTGTGAGGCAATACTTATTCTAAGGGGTGCGGCACAGCATGGCAGCCCCGGCCTGCATTGTGAGGCGCTGGAAGTGCAGGGGGGCGCAGCGCAGCATAGCGGCCCCGGCCTCCATTGTGAGGCGGTGCCAGTACAGCGTGGCGCAGTGCGGTGCGGTGCAGCGCGGCAGCCTTGGCCTCTATTGTGAGGTGGTTGAAGTGCAGCGGGCGAGGCGCAGCGCGGCGGCCCGGACTCCATTGTCAGGCGCTGAAAGTAGAGAGGGGCGCGGCGCAGCGCGGCACGCCCGGCCTTCATTATTAGGCGGTGCAAGTGCAGCGTGGCACAGCGCAGCGCTTCGCGCACATGCTCCATTGTCAGGCGGTGCACGTGCAGAAGGGCGCAGCACAGCGCGGCAGCCCGGCCTCCATTGTGTGGCGGTGCAATTACAGCGGGGCTTGGGGCAGCGCAGCAGCTCCAGCCTGCATTGTGAGGCAGTGCAAGTGCAGCGGGGGGTGGGCACAGGGCGGCATCCCTGGCCTCCATTGTGAGGCGGTGCAAATACAGCACAGAACAGTGCTGCGCGGCAGGCCCGGCCTCCACTGTGAGGCGTTGCATGCGCAGCGGGGCGTGGCGCAGCACGGCTGGCTGGGCCTCCATTGTGAGGCATTGCAAGTACAGCGGGGCGTAGCACATGGCGGCTGGCTCCGCTTCGATTGTGAGGCAATACAATTCTAAGGGGTGCGGCACAGCGTGGAAGCAGCCCCGGCCTGTATTGTGAGGCGCTGGAAGTGCAGGGGGGCGCAGCGCAGCATAGCGGCCCCGGCCTCCATTGTGAGGCGGTGCAAGTACAGCGTGGCGCAGTGCGGTGCGGTGCAGCGCGGCAGCCCCGGCCTCCATTGTGAGGAGGTGCAAGTGCAGCGGGCGAGGGCAGCGCGGC
>NW_026562165.1:0-36181 GCF_028858705.1 Grus americana
CAGCAGCACAATGGCCCTGGCCTGCATTGTGAGGCAGTGCAAGTGCAGCGGGGCGTGGCGCAGGGCGGCATCCCTGGCCTCCATTGTGAGGCGGTGCAAATACAGCACAGAACAGTGCTGCGCGGCAGGCCCGGCCTCCACTGTGAGGCGTTGCATGCGCAGCGGGGCGTGGCGCAGCACGGCTGCCTGGGCCTCCATTGTGAGGCGTTGCAAGTAGAGTGGGGCGTGGCACATGGCGGCTGGCCCCGCTTCGATTGTGAGGCAATACAAGTTCTAAGGGGTGCGGCACAGCGTGGCAGCCCCAGCCTGCATTGTGAGGCGCTGGAAGTGCAGGGGGGCGCAGCGCAGCATAGCGGCCCCGGCCTCCATTGTGAGGCGGTGCCAGTACAGCGTGGCGCAGTGCGATGCGGTGCAGCGCGGCAGCCTGGGCCTCTATTGTGAGGTGGTTGAAGTGCAGCGGGCGAGGCGCAGCGCGGCGACCCCGGACTCCATTGTCAGGCGCTGAAAGTAGAGAGGGGCGCGGCGCAGCGCGGCACGCCCGGCCTTCATTATTAGGCGGTGCAAGTGCAGCGTGGCGCAGCGCAGCGCTTCGCGCACAGACTCCATTGTCAGGCGGTGCAAGTGCAGAGGGGCGCGGCTCAGCGCGGCAGCCCGGCCTCCATTGTGTGGCGGTGCAATTACAGCGGGGCTTGGGGCAGCGCAGCAGCTCCAGCCTGCATTGTGAGGCAGTGCAAGTGCAGCGGGGCGCCACGCAGCACAACGGCCCTGGCCTGCATTGTGAGGCAGTGCAAGTGCAGCGGGGCGTGGCGCAGGGCGGCATCCCTGGCCTCCATTGTGAGGCGGTGTGCAAATACAGCACAGAACAGTGCTGCGCGGCAGGCCCGGCCTCCACTGTGAGGCGTTGCATGCGCAGCGGGGCGTGGCGCAGCACGGCTGCTGGGCCTCCATTGTGAGGCGTTGCAAGTAGAGTGGGGCGTGGCACATGGCGGCTGGCCCCGCTTCGATTGTGAGGCAATACAAGTTCTAAGGGGTGCGGCACAGCGTGGCAGCCCCAGCCTGCATTGTGAGGCGCTGGAAGTGCAGGGGGCGAGGCGCAGCATAGCGGCCCCGGCCTCCATTGTGAGGCGGTGCCAGTACAGCGTGGCGCAGTGCGATGCGGTGCAGCGCGGCAGCCTGGGCCTCTATTGTGAGGTGGTTGAAGTGCAGCGGGCGAGGCGCAGCGCGGCGACCCCGGACTCCATTGTCAGGCGCTGAAAGTAGAGAGGGGCGCGGCGCAGAGCGGCACGCCCGGCCTTCATTATTAGGCGGTGCAAGTGCAGCGTGGGGCAGCGCAGCGCTTCGCGCACAGACTCCATTGTCAGGCGGTGCATGTGCAGAGGGGCGCAGCACAGCGCGGCAGCCCGGCCTCCATTGTGTGGCGGTGCAATTACAGCGGGGCTTGGGGCAGCGCAGCAGCTCCAGCCTGCATTGTGAGGCAGTGCAAGTGCAGCGGGGCGCCACGCAGCACATGGCCCTGCCTGCATTGTGAGGCAGTGCAAGTGCAGCGGGGCGCCACGCACAACGGCCCTGGCCTGCATTGTGAGGCAGTGCAAGTGCAGCGGGGCGTGGCGCAGGGCGGCATCCCTGGCCTCCATTGTGAGGCGGTGCAAATACAGCACAGAACAGTGCTGCGCGGCAGGCCCGGCCTCCACTGTGAGGCGTTGCATGCGCAGCGGGGCGTGGCGCAGCACGGCTGGCTGGGCCTCCATTGTGAGGCGTTGCAAGTAGAGTGGGGGCGTGGCACATGGCGGCTGGCCCCGCTTCGATTGTGAGGCAATACAAGTTCTAAGGGGTGCGGCACAGCGTGGCAGCCCCAGCCTGCATTGTGAGGCGCTGGAAGTGCAGGGGGGCGCAGCGCAGCATAGCGGCCCCGGCCTCCATTGTGAGGCGGTGCCAGTACAGCGTGGCGCAGTGCGATGCGGTGCAGCGCGGCAGCCTGGGCCTCTATTGTGAGGTGGTTGAAGTGCAGCGGGCGAGGCGCAGCGCGGCGACCCCGGACTCCATTGTCAGGCGCTGAAAGTAGAGAGGGGCGCGGCGCAGAGCGGCACGCCCGGCCTTCATTATTAGGCGGTGCAAGTGCAGCGTGGCGCAGCGCAGCGCTTCGCGCACAGACTCCATTGTCAGGCGGTGCATGTGCAGAGGGGCGCAGCACAGCGCGGCAGCCCGGCCTCCATTGTGTGGCGGTGCAATTACAGCGGGGCTTGGGGCAGCGCAGCAGCTCCAGCCTGCATTGTGAGGCAGTGCAAGTGCAGCGGGGCGCCACGCAGCACAATGGCCCTGGCCTGCATTGTGAGGCAGTGCAAGTGCAGCGGGGCGCCACGCAGCACAACGGCCTGGCCTGCATTGTGAGGCAGTGCAAGTGCAGCGGGGCGTGGCGCAGGGCGGCATCCCTGGCCTCCATTGTGAGGCGGTGCAAATACAGCACAGAACAGTGCTGCGCGGCAGGCCCGGCCTCCACTGTGAGGCGTTGCATGCGCAGCGGGGCGTGGCGCAGCACGGCTGCTGGGCCTCCATTGTGAGGCGTTGCAAGTAGAGTGGGCGTGGCACATGGCGGCTGGCCCCGCTTCGATTGTGAGGCAATACAAGTTCTAAGGGGTGCGGCACAGCGTGGCAGCCCCAGCCTGCATTGTGAGGCGCTGGAAGTGCAGGGGGGCGCAGCGCAGCATAGCGGCCCCGGCCTCCATTGTGAGGCGGTGCCAGTACAGCGTGGCGCAGTGCGATGCGGTGCAGCGCGGCAGCCTGGGCCTCTATTGTGAGGTGGTTGAAGTGCAGCGGGCGAGGCGCAGCGCGGCGACCCCGGACTCCATTGTCAGGCGCTGAAAGTAGAGAGGGGCGCGGCGCAGAGCGGCACGCCCGGCCTTCATTATTAGGCGGTGCAAGTGCAGCGTGGGGCGCAGCGCAGCGCTTCGCGCACAGACTCCATTGTCAGGCGGTGCATGTGCAGAGGGGCGCAGCACAGCGCGGCAGCCCGGCCTCCATTGTGTGGCGGTGCAATTACAGCGGGGCTTGGGGCAGCGCAGCAGCTCCAGCCTGCATTGTGAGGCAGTGCAAGTGCAGCGGGGCGCCACGCAGCACAATGGCCCTGGCCTGCATTGTGAGGCAGTGCAAGTGCAGCGGGGCGCCACGCAGCACAACGGCCCTGGCCTGCATTGTGAGGCAGTGCAAGTGCAGCGGGGCGTGGCGCAGGGCGGCATCCCTGGCCTCCATTGTGAGGCGGTGCAAATACAGCACAGAACAGTGCTGCGCGGCAGGCCCGGCCTCCACTGTGAGGCGTTGCATGCGCAGCGGGGCGTGGCGCAGCACGGCTGCCTGGGCCTCCATTGTGAGGCGTTGCAAGTAGAGTGGGGCGTGGCACATGGCGGCTGGCCCCGCTTCGATTGTGAGGCAATACAAGTTCTAAGGGGTGCGGCACAGCGTGGCAGCCCCAGCCTGCATTGTGAGGCGCTGGAAGTGCAGGGGGGCGCAGCGCAGCATAGCGGCCCCGGCCTCCATTGTGAGGCGGTGCCAGTACAGCGTGGCGCAGTGCGATGCGGTGCAGCGCGGCAGCCTGGGCCTCTATTGTGAGGTGGTTGAAGTGCAGCGGGCGAGGCGCAGCGCGGCGACCCCGGACTCCATTGTCAGGCGCTGAAAGTAGAGAGGGGCGCGGCGCAGCGCGGCACGCCCGGCCTTCATTATTAGGCGGTGCAAGTGCAGCGTGGCGCAGCGCAGCGCTTTGCGCACAGACTCCATTGTCAGGCGGTGCATGTGCAGAGGGGCGCAGCACAGCGCGGCAGCCCCGGCCTCCATTGTGTGGCGGTGCAATTACAGCGGGGCTTGGGGCAGCGCAGCAGCTCCAGCCTGCATTGTGAGGCAGTGCAAGTGCAGCGGGGCGCCACACAGCACAACGGCCCTGGCCTGCATTGTGAGGCAGTGCAAGTGCAGCGGGGCGTGGCGCAGGGCGGCATCCCTGGCCTCCATTGTGAGGCGGTGCAAATACAGCACAGAACAGTGCTGCGCGGCAGGCCCGGCCTCCACTGTGAGGCGTTGCATGCGCAGCGGGGCGTGGCGCAGCACGGCTGCCTGGGCCTCCATTGTGAGGCGTTGCAAGTAGAGTGGGGCGTGGCACATGGCGGCTGGCCCCGCTTCGATTGTGAGGCAATACAAGTTCTAAGGGGTGCGGCAAAGCGTGGCAGCCCCAGCCTGCATTGTGAGGCGCTGGAAGTGCAGGGGGGCGCAGCACAGCATAGCGGCCCGGCCTCCATTGTGAGGCGGTGCCAGTACAGCGTGGCGCAGTGCGATGCGGTGCAGCGCGGCAGCCTGGGCCTCTATTGTGAGGTGGTTGAAGTGCAGCGGGCGAGGCGCAGCGCGGCGACCCCGGACTCCATTGTCAGGCGCTGAAAGTAGAGAGGGGCGCGGCGCAGAGCGGCACGCCCGGCCTTCATTATTAGGCGGTGCAAGTGCAGCGTGGGCAGCGCAGCGCTTCGCGCACAGACTCCATTGTCAGGCGGTGCATGTGCAGAGGGGCGCAGCACAGCGCGGCAGCCCCGGCCTCCATTGTGTGGCGGTGCAATTACAGCGGGGCTTGGGGCAGCGCAGCAGCTCCAGCCTGCATTGTGAGGCGCTGGAAGTGCAGGGGGGCGCAGCACAGCAGCCCAGCCTGCATTGTGAGGCAGTGCAAGTGCAGCGGGGCGCCACGCAGCACAACGGCCCTGGCCTGCATTGTGAGGCAGTGCAAGTGCAGCGGGGCGTGGCGCAGGGCGGCATCCCTGGCCTCCATTGTGAGGCGGTGCAAATACAGCACAGAACAGTGCTGCGCGGCAGGCCCGGCCTCCACTGTGAGGCGTTGCATGCGCAGCGGGGCGTGGCGCAGCACGGCTGCCTGGGCCTCCATTGTGAGGCGTTGCAAGTAGAGTGGGGCGTGGCACATGGCGGCTGGCCCCGCTTCGATTGTGAGGCAATACAAGTTCTAAGGGGTGCGGCACAGCGTGGCAGCCCCAGCCTGCATTGTGAGGCGCTGGAAGTGCAGGGGGGCGCAGCGCAGCATAGCGGCCCCGGCCTCCATTGTGAGGCGGTGCCAGTACAGCGTGGCGCAGTGCGATGCGGTGCAGCGCGGCAGCCTGGGCCTCTATTGTGAGGTGGTTGAAGTGCAGCGGGCGAGGCGCAGCGCGGCGACCCCGGACTCCATTGTCAGGCGCTGAAAGTAGAGAGGGGCGCGGCGCAGCGCGGCACGCCCGGCCTTCATTATTAGGCGGTGCAAGTGCAGCGTGGCGCAGCGCAGCGCTTCGCGCAGACTCCATTGTCAGGCGGTGCATGTGCAGAGGGGCGCAGCACAGCGCGGCAGCCCCGGCCTCCATTGTGTGGCGGTGCAATTACAGCGGGGCTTGGGGCAGCGCAGCAGCTCCAGCCTGCATTGTGAGGCAGTGCAAGTGCAGCGGGGCGCCACGCAGCACAATGGCCCTGGCCTGCATTGTGAGGCAGTGCAAGTGCAGCGGGGCGCCACGCAGCACAACGCCCTGGCCTGCATTGTGAGGCAGTGCAAGTGCAGCGGGGCGTGGCGCAGGGCGGCATCCCTGGCCTCCATTGTGAGGCGGTGCAAATACAGCACAGAACAGTGCTGCGCGGCAGGCCCGGCCTCCACTGTGAGGCGTTGCATGCGCAGCGGGGCGTGGCGCAGCACGGCTGCCTGGGCCTCCATTGTGAGGCGTTGCAAGTAGAGTGGGGCGTGGCACATGGCGGCTGGCCCCGCTTCGATTGTGAGGCAATACAAGTTCTAAGGGGTGCGGCACAGCGTGGCAGCCCCAGCCTGCATTGTGAGGCGCTGGAAGTGCAGGGGGGCGCAGCGCAGCATAGCGGCCCCGGCCTCCATTGTGAGGCGGTGCCAGTACAGCATGGCGCAGTGCGATGCGGTGCAGCGCGGCAGCCTGGGCCTCTATTGTGAGGTGGTTGAAGTGCAGCGGGCGAGGCGCAGCGCGGCGACCCCGGACTCCATTGTCAGGCGCTGAAAGTAGAGAGGGGCGCGGCGCAGCGCGGCACGCCCGGCCTTCATTATTAGGCGGTGCAAGTGCAGCGTGGCGCAGCGCAGCGCTTCGCGCACAGACTCCATTGTCAGGCGGTGCATGTGCAGAGGGGCGCAGCACAGCGCGGCAGCCCCGGCCTCCATTGTGTGGTGGTGCAATTACAGCGGGGCTTGGGGCAGCGCAGCAGCTCCAGCCTGCATTGTGAGGCAGTGCAAGTGCAGCAGGGCGCCACGCAGCACAATGGCCCTGGCCTGCATTGTGAGGCAGTGCAAGTGCAGCGGGGCGTGGCACAGGGCGGCATCCCTGGCCTCCATTGTGAGGCGGTGCAAATACAGCACAGAACAGTGCTGCGCGGCAGGCCCGGCCTCCACTGTGAGGCGTTGCATGCGCAGCGGGGCGTGGCGCAGCACGGCTGCCAGGGCCTCCATTGTGAGGCGTTGCAAGTAGAGCGGGGCGTGGCACAAGGCGGCTGGCCCCGCTTCGATTGTGAGGCAATACAAGTTCTAAGGGGTGCGGCACAGCGTGGCAGCCCCAGCCTGCATTGTGAGGCGCTGGAAGTGCAGGGGGGCGCAGCGCAGCATAGCGGCCCCGGCCTCCATTGTGAGGCGGTGCCAGTACAGCGTGGCGCAGTGCGATGCGGTGCAGCGCGGCAGCCTGGGCCTCTATTGTGAGGTGGTTGAAGTGCAGCGGGCGAGGCGCAGCGCGGCGGCCCCGGACTCCATTGTCAGGCGCTGAAAGTAGAGAGGGGCGCGGCGCAGAGCGGCACGCCCGGCCTTCATTATTAGGCGGTGCAAGTGCAGCGTGGCGCAGCGCAGCGCTTCGCGCACAGACTCCATTGTCAGGCGGTGCATGTGCAGAGGGGCGCAGCACAGCGCGGCAGCCCCGGCCTCCATTGTGTGGCGGTGCAATTACAGCGGGGCTTGGGGCAGCGCAGCAGCTCCAGCCTGCATTGTGAGGCAGTGCAAGTGCAGCGGGGCGCCACGCAGCACAATGGCCCTGGCCTGCATTGTGAGGCAGTGCAAGTGCAGCGGGGCGCCACGCAGCACAACGGCCCTGGCCTGCACTGTGAGGCAGTGCAAGCGCAGCGGGGCGTGGCACAGGGCGGCATCCCTGGCCTCCATTGTGAGGCGGTGCAAATACAGCACAGAACAGTGCTGCGCGGCAGGCCCGGCCTCCACTGTGAGGCGTTGCATGCGCAGCGGGGCGTGGCGCAGCACGGCTGCCTGGGCCTCCATTGTGAGGCGTTGCAAGTAGAGTGGGGCGTGGCACATGGCGGCTGGCCCCGCTTCGATTGTGAGGCAATACAAGTTCTAAGGGGTGCGGCACAGCGTGGCAGCCCCAGCCTGCATTGTGAGGCGCTGGAAGTGCAGGGGGGCGCAGCGCAGCATAGCGGCCCCGGCCTCCATTGTGAGGCGGTGCCAGTACAGCGTGGCGCAGTGCGATGCGGTGCAGCGCGGCAGCCTGGGCCTCTATTGTGAGGTGGTTGAAGTGCAGCGGGCGAGGCGCAGCGCGGCGACCCCGGACTCCATTGTCAGGCGCTGAAAGTAGAGAGGGGCGCGGCGCAGCGCGGCACGCCCGGCCTTCATTATTAGGCGGTGCAAGTGCAGCGTGGCGCAGCGCAGCGCTTCGCGCACAGACTCCATTGTCAGGCGGTGCATGTGCAGAGGGGCGCAGCACAGCGCGGCAGCCCCGGCCTCCATTGTGTGGCGGTGCAATTACAGCGGGGCTTGGGGCAGCGCAGCAGCTCCAGCCTGCATTGTGAGGCAGTGCAAGTGCAGCGGGGCGCCACGCAGCACAACGGCCCTGGCCTGCATTGTGAGGCAGTGCAAGTGCAGCGGGGCGTGGCGCAGGGCGGCATCCCTGGCCTCCATTGTGAGGCGGTGCAAATACAGCACAGAACAGTGCTGCGCGGCAGGCCCGGCCTCCACTGTGAGGCGTTGCATGCGCAGCGGGGCGTGGCGCAGCACGGCTGCCTGGGCCTCCATTGTGAGGCGTTGCAAGTAGAGCGGGGCGTGGCACATGGCGGCTGGCCCCGCTTCGATTGTGAGGCAATACAAGTTCTAAGGGGTGCGGCACAGCGTGGCAGCCCCAGCCTGCATTGTGAGGCGCTGGAAGTGCAGGGGGGCGCAGCGCAGCATAGCGGCCCCGGCCTCCATTGTGAGGCGGTGCCAGTACAGCGTGGCGCAGTGCGATGCGGTGCAGCGCGGCAGCCTGGGCCTCTATTGTGAGGTGGTTGAAGTGCAGCGGGCGAGGCGCAGCGCGGCGACCCCGGACTCCATTGTCAGGCGCTGAAAGTAGAGAGGGGCGCGGCGCAGCGCGGCACGCCCGGCCTTCATTATTAGGCGGTGCAAGTGCAGCGTGGCGCAGCGCAGCGCTTCGCGCACAGACTCCATTGTCAGGCGGTGCATGTGCAGAGGGGCGCAGCACAGCGCGGCAGCCCCGGCCTCCATTGTGTGGCGGTGCAATTACAGCGGGGCTTGGGGCAGCGCAGCAGCTCCAGCCTGCATTGTGAGGCAGTGCAAGTGCAGCGGGGCGCCACGCAGCACAATGGCCCTGGCCTGCATTGTGAGGCAGTGCAAGTGCAGCGGGGCGCCACGCAGCACAACGGCCCTGGCCTGCATTGTGAGGCAGTGCAAGTGCAGCGGGGCGTGGCGCAGGGCGGCATCCCTGGCCTCCATTGTGAGGCGGTGCAAATACAGCACAGAACAGTGCTGCGCGGCAGGCCCGGCCTCCACTGTGAGGCGTTGCATGCGCAGCGGGGCGTGGCGCAGCACGGCTGGCTGGGCCTCCATTGTGAGGCGTTGCAAGTAGAGTGGGGCGTGGCACATGGCGGCTGGCCCCGCTTCGATTGTGAGGCAATACAAGTTCTAAGGGGTGCGGCACAGCGTGGCAGCCCCAGCCTGCATTGTGAGGCGCTGGAAGTGCAGGGGGGCGCAGCACAGCATAGCGGCCCCGGCCTCCATTGTGAGGCGGTGCCAGTACAGCGTGGCGCAGTGCGATGCGGTGCAGCGCGGCAGCCTGGGCCTCTATTGTGAGGTGGTTGAAGTGCAGCGCGCGAGGCGCAGCGCGGCGACCCCGGACTCCATTGTCAGGCGCTGAAAGTAGAGAGGGGCGCGGCGCAGAGCGGCACGCCCGGCCTTCATTATTAGGCGGTGCAAGTGCAGCGTGGCGCAGCGCAGCGCTTCGCGCACAGACTCCATTGTCAGGCGGTGCATGTGCAGAGGGGCGCAGCACAGCGCGGCAGCCCCGGCCTCCATTGTGTGGCGGTGCAATTACAGCGGGGCTTGGGGCAGCGCAGCAGCTCCAGCCTGCATTGTGAGGCAGTGCAAGTGCAGCGGGGCGCCACGCAGCACAATGGCCCTGGCCTGCATTGTGAGGCAGTGCAAGTGCAGCGGGGCGCCACGCAGCACAACGGCCCTGGCCTGCATTGTGAGGCAGTGCAAGTGCAGCGGGGCGTGGCGCAGGGCGGCATCCCTGGCCTCCATTGTGAGGCGGTGCAAATACAGCACAGAACAGTGCTGCGCGGCAGGCCCGGCCTCCACTGTGAGGCGTTGCATGCGCAGCGGGGCGTGGCGCAGCACGGCTGGCTGGGCCTCCATTGTGAGGCGTTGCAAGTAGAGTGGGGCGTGGCACATGGCGGCTGGCCCCGCTTCGATTGTGAGGCAATACAATTTCTAAGGGGTGCGGCACAGCGTGGCAGCCCCAGCCTGCATTGTGAGGCGCTGGAAGTGCAGGGGGGCTCAGCACAGCATAGCGGCTCCGGCCTCCATTGTGAGGCGGTGCCAGTACAGCGTGGCGCAGTGCGATGCGGTGCAGCGCGGCAGCCTTGGCCTCTATTGTGAGGTGGTTGAAGTGCAGCGGGCGAGGCGCAGCGCGGCGACCCCGGACTCCATTGTCAGGCGCTGAAAGTAGAGAGGGGCGCGGCGCAGCACGGCACGCCCGGCCTTCATTATTAGGCGGTGCAAGTGCAGCGTGGCGCAGCGCAGCGCTTCGCGCACAGACTCCATTGTCAGGCGGTGCATGTGCAGAGGGGCGCAGCACAGCGCGGCAGCCCCGGCCTCCATTGTGTGGCGGTGCAATTACAGCGGGGCTTGGGGCAGCGCAGCAGCTCCAGCCTGCATTGTGAGGCAGTGCAAGTGCAGCGGGGCGCCACGCAGCACAATGGCCCTGGCCTGCATTGTGAGGCAGTGCAAGTGCAGCGGGGCGCCACGCAGCACAACGGCCCTGGCCTGCATTGTGAGGCAGTGCAAGTGCAGCGGGCGAGGCGCAGCGCGGCATCCCTGGCCTCCATTGTGAGGCGGTGCAAATACAGCACAGAACAGTGCTGCGCGGCAGGCCCGGCCTCCACTGTGAGGCGTTGCATGTGCAGCGGGGCGTGGCGCAGCACGGCTGGCTGGGCCTCCATTGTGAGGCGTTGCAAGTAGAGTGGGGCGTGGCACATGACGGCTGGCCCCGCTTCGATTGTGAGGCAATACAAGTTCTAAGGGGTGCGGCACAGCGTGGCAGCCCCAGCCTGCATTGTGAGGCGCTGGAAGTGCAGGGGGGCGCAGCGCAGCATAGCGGCCCCGGCCTCCATTGTGAGGCGGTGCCAGTACAGCGTGGCGCAGTGCGATGCGGTGCAGCGCGGCAGCCTGGGCCTCTATTGTGAGGTGGTTGAAGTGCAGCGGGCGAGGCGCAGCGCGGCGACCCCGGACTCCATTGTCAGGCGCTGAAAGTAGAGAGGGGCGCGGCGCAGCGCGGCACGCCCGGCCTTCATTATTAGGCGGTGCAAGTGCAGCGTGGCGCAGCGCAGCGCTTCGCGCACAGACTCCATTGTCAGGCGGTGCATGTGCAGAGGGGCGCAGCACAGCGCGGCAGCCCCGGCCTCCATTGTGTGGCGGTGCAATTACAGCGGGGCTTGGGGCAGCGCAGCAGCTCCAGCCTGCATTGTGAGGCAGTGCAAGTGCAGCGGGGCGCCACGCAGCACAATGGCCCTGGCCTGCATTGTGAGGCAGTGCAAGTGCAGCGGGGCGTGGCGCAGGGCGGCATCCCTGGCCTCCATTGTGAGGCGGTGCAAATACAGCACAGAACAGTGCTGCGCGGCAGGCCCGGCCTCCACTGTGAGGCGTTGCATGCGCAGCGGGGCGTGGCGCAGCACGGCTGCCTGGGCCTCCATTGTGAGGCGTTGCAAGTAGAGCGGGGCGTGGCACATGGCGGCTGGCCCCGCTTCGATTGTGAGGCAATACAAGTTCTAAGGGGTGCGGCACAGCGTGGCAGCCCCAGCCTGCATTGTGAGGCGCTGGAAGTGCAGGGGGGCGCAGCGCAGCATAGCGGCCCCGGCCTCCATTGTGAGGCGGTGCCAGTACAGCGTGGCGCAGTGCGATGCGGTGCAGCGCGGCAGCCTGGGCCTCTATTGTGAGGTGGTTGAAGTGCAGCGGGCGAGGCGCAGCGCGGCGACCCCGGACTCCATTGTCAGGCGCTGAAAGTAGAGAGGGGCGCGGCGCAGAGCGGCACGCCCGGCCTTCATTATTAGGCGGTGCAAGTGCAGCGTGGGGCAGCGCAGCGCTTCGCGCACAGACTCCATTGTCAGGCGGTGCATGTGCAGAGGGGCGCAGCACAGCGCGGCAGCCCCGGCCTCCATTGTGTGGCGGTGCAATTACAGCGGGGCTTGGGGCAGCGCAGCAGCTCCAGCCTGCATTGTGAGGCAGTGCAAGTGCAGCGGGGCGCCACGCAGCACAATGGCCCTGGCCTGCATTGTGAGGCAGTGCAAGTGCAGCGGGGCGCCACGCAGCACAACGGCCCTGGCCTGCATTGTGAGGCAGTGCAAGTGCAGCGGGGCGTGGCGCAGGGCGGCATCCCTGGCCTCCATTGTGAGGCGGTGCAAATACAGCACAGAACAGTGCTGCGCGGCAGGCCCGGCCTCCACTGTGAGGCGTTGCATGCGCAGCGGGGCGTGGCGCAGCACGGCTGGCTGGGCCTCCATTGTGAGGTGTTGCAAGTACAGTGGGGCGTGGCACATGGCGGCTGGCCCCGCTTCGATTGTGAGGCAATACAAGTTCTAAGGGGTGCGGCACAGCGTGGCAGCCCCAGCCTGCATTGTGAGGCGCTGGAAGTGCAGGGGGGCGCAGCGCAGCATAGCGGCCCCGGCCTCCATTGTGAGGCGGTGCCAGTACAGCGTGGCGCAGTGCGGTGCGGTGCAGCGCGGCAGCCTTGGCCTCTATTGTGAGGTGGTTGAAGTGCAGCGGGCGAGGCGCAGCGCGGCGACCCCGGACTCCATTGTCAGGCGCTGAAAGTAGAGAGGGGCGCGGCGCAGCGCGGCACGCCCGGCCTTCATTATTAGGCGGTGCAAGTGCAGCGTGGCGCAGCGCAGCGCTTCGCGCACAGACTCCATTGTCAGGCGGTGCATGTGCAGAGGGGCGCAGCACAGCGCGGCAGCCCCGGCCTCCATTGTGTGGCGGTGCAATTACAGCGGGGCTTGGGGCAGCGCAGCAGCTCCAGCCTGCATTGTGAGGCAGTGCAAGTGCAGCGGGGCGCCACGCAGCACAATGGCCCTGGCCTGCATTGTGAGGCAGTGCAAGTGCAGCGGGGGCGCACGCAGCACAACGGCCCTGGCCTGCATTGTGAGGCAGTGCAAGTGCAGCGGGGCGTGGCGCAGGGCGGCATCCCTGGCCTCCATTGTGAGGCGGTGCAAATACAGCACAGAACAGTGCTGCGCGGCAGGCCCGGCCTCCACTGTGAGGCGTTGCATGCGCAGCGGGGCGTGGCGCAGCACGGCTGGCTGGGCCTCCATTGTGAGGCGTTGCAAGTAGAGTGGGGCGTGGCACATGGCGGCTGGCCCCGCTTCGATTGTGAGGCAATACAAGTTCTAAGGGGTGCGGCACAGCGTGGCAGCCCCAGCCTGCATTGTGAGGCGCTGGAAGTGCAGGGGGGCGCAGCACAGCATAGCGGCCCCGGCCTCCATTGTGAGGCGGTGCCAGTACAGCGTGGCGCAGTGCGATGCGGTGCAGCGCGGCAGCCTTGGCCTCTATTGTGAGGTGGTTGAAGTGCAGCGGGCGAGGCGCAGCGCGGCGACCCCGGACTCCATTGTCAGGCGCTGAAAGTAGAGAGGGGCGCGGCGCAGCGCGGCACGCCCGGCCTTCATTATTAGGCGGTGCAAGTGCAGCGTGGCGCAGCGCAGCGCTTCGCGCACAGACTCCATTGTCAGGCGGTGCATGTGCAGAGGGGCGCAGCACAGCGCGGCAGCCCCGGCCTCCATTGTGTGGCGGTGCAATTACAGCGGGGCTTGGGGCAGCGCAGCAGCTCCAGCCTGCATTGTGAGGCAGTGCAAGTGCAGCGGGGCGCCACGCAGCACAATGGCCCTGGCCTGCATTGTGAGGCAGTGCAAGTGCAGCGGGCGCCACGCAGCACAATGGCCCTGGCCTGCATTGTGAGGCAGTGCAAGTGCAGCGGGGCACCGCGCAGCACCCCTGGCCTCCATTGTGAGGCAGTGCAAGTGCAGCGGGGCGCCAGCAGCGCGGCGGCCCCGGCCTCCATTGTGAGGCGTTGCATGCGCAGCGGGGCGTGGCGCAGGGCGGCTCCCTGGCCTCCATTGTGAGGCGGTGCAAGTACAGCACAGAACAGTGCTGCGCGGCAGGCCCGGCCTCCATTGTGAGGCGTTGCAAGAGCAGCGGGGCGTGGCGCAGCGCAGCAGCTCCGGCCTCCATTGTGAGGCGGTGCAAGTGCAGCGGGGCGCCACGCAGCACAGCGGCCCTGGCCTCATTGTGAGGTGCAGTGCAAGTGCAGCGGGGCGCCACGCAGCACAACGGCCCGGCCTGCATTGTGAGGCGGTGCATATGAAGCGGGGCGCGGCGCCAGGGCGGCATCCCTGGCCTCCATTGTGAGGCGGTGCAAATACAGCACAGAACAGTGCAGCGCGGCAGGCCCGGCCTCCATTGTGAGGCGGTGCAATTACAGCGGGGCTTGGGGCAGCGCAGCAGCTCCAGCCTGCATTGTGAGGCAGTGCAAGTGCAGCGGGGCGCCACGCAGCACAACGGCCCTGGCCTGCATTGTGAGGCAGTGCAAGTGCAGCGGGGCGTGGCGCAGGGCGGCATCCCTGGCCTCCATTGTGAGGCGGTGCAAATACAGCACAGAACAGTGCTGCGCGGCAGGCCCGGCCTCCACTGTGAGGCGTTGCATGCGCAGCGGGGCGTGGCGCAGCACGGCTGCCTGGGCCTCCATTGTGAGGCGTTGCAAGTAGAGCGGGGCGTGGCACATGGCGGCTGGCCCCGCTTCGATTGTGAGGCAATACAAGTTCTAAGGGGTGCGGCACAGCGTGGCAGCCCCAGCCTGCATTGTGAGGCGCTGGAAGTGCAGGGGGGCGCAGCGCAGCATAGCGGCCCCGGCCTCCATTGTGAGGCGGTGCCAGTACAGCGTGGCGCAGTGCGATGCGGTGCAGCGCGGCAGCCTTGGCCTCTATTGTGAGGTGGTTGAAGTGCAGCGGGCGAGGCGCAGCGCGGCGACCCCGGACTCCATTGTCAGGCGCTGAAAGTAGAGAGGGGCGCGGCGCAGCGCGGCACGCCCGGCCTTCATTATTAGGCGGTGCAAGTGCAGCGTGGCGCAGCGCAGCGCTTCGCGCACAGACTCCATTGTCAGGCGGTGCATGTGCAGAGGGGCGCAGCACAGCGCGGCAGCCCCGGCCTCCATTGTGTGGCGGTGCAATTACAGCGGGGCTTGGGGCAGCGCAGCAGCTCCAGCCTGCATTGTGAGGCAGTGCAAGTGCAGCGGGGCGCCACGCAGCACAATGGCCCTGGCCTGCATTGTGAGGCAGTGCAAGTGCAGCGGGGCGCCACGCAGCACAACGGCCCTGGCCTGCATTGTGAGGCAGTGCAAGTGCAGCGGGGCGTGGCGCAGGGCGGCATCCCTGGCCTCCATTGTGAGGCGGTGCAAATACAGCACAGAACAGTGCTGCGCGGCAGGCCCGGCCTCCACTGTGAGGCTTGCATGCGCAGCGGGGCGTGGCGCAGCACGGCTGCCTGGGCCTCCATTGTGAGGCGTTGCAAGTAGAGTGGGGCGTGGCACATGGCGGCTGGCCCCGCTTCGATTGTGAGGCAATACAAGTTCTAAGGGGTGCGGCACAGCGTGGCAGCCCCAGCCTGCATTGTGAGGCGCTGGAAGTGCAGGGGGGCGCAGCACAGCATAGCGGCCCCGGCCTCCATTGTGAGGCGGTGCCAGTACAGCGTGGCGCAGTGCGATGCGGTGCAGCGCGGCAGCCTGGGCCTCTATTGTGAGGTGGTTGAAGTGCAGCGGGCGAGGCGCAGCGCGGCGACCCCGGACTCCATTGTCAGGCGCTGAAAGTAGAGAGGGGCGCGGCGCAGCGCGGCACGCCCGGCCTTCATTATTAGGCGGTGCAAGTGCAGCGTGGCGCAGCGCAGCGCTTCGCGCACAGACTCCATTGTCAGGCGGTGCATGTGCAGAGGGGCGCAGCACAGCGCGGCAGCCCCGGCCTCCATTGTGTGGCGGTGCAATTACAGCGGGGCTTGGGGCAGCGCAGCAGCTCCAGCCTGCATTGTGAGGCAGTGCAAGTGCAGCGGGGCGCCACGCAGCACAATGGCCCTGGCCTGCATTGTGAGGCAGTGCAAGTGCAGCGGGGCGCCACGCAGCACAATGGCCCTGGCCTGCATTGTGAGGCAGTGCAAGTGCAGCGGGGCACCAGCAGGCAACGGCCCTGGCCTCCATTGTGAGGCAGTGCAAGTGCAGCGGGGCGCACGCAGCACAACGGCCCTGGCCTGCATTGTGAGGCAGTGCAAGTGCAGCGGGGCGTGGCGCAGGGCGGCATCCCTGGCCTCCATTGTGAGGCGGTGCAAATACAGCACAGAACAGTGTGCGCGGCAGGCCCGGCCTCCACTGTGAGGCCTTGCATGTGCAGCGGGGCGTGGGCAGCACGGCAGCTCAGCCTGCATTGTGAGGCGTGCAAGTGCAGCGGGCACCACACAGCACATGGCCCCGGCCTGCATTGTGAGGCAGTGCAAGTGCAGCGGGGCGCCACGCAGCACAGCGGCCCTGGCCTGCATTGTGAGGCGGTGCAATGCAGCGGGGCGTGGCGCAGCCGGCTGCCTGGCCTCCATTGTGAGGCGGTGCAAATACAGGTGCGCGCGGCGGCCCGGCCTCCATTGTGAGGCCTTGCAGTGCAGCGGGCTGGGCAGCGCAGCAGCTCCAGCCTGCATTGTGAGGCGTGCAAGTGCAGCGGGCGCCACACACACAGGCCCGGCCTGCATTGTGAGGCGTGCAAGTGCAGCGGGGGGCGCACGCAGCACACGGCCGGCCTGCATTGTGAGGCAGTGCAAGTGCAGCGGGGCGTGGCGCAGCGCGGCATCCCTGGCCTCCATTGTGAGGCGGTGCAAGTGCAGCGGGGCGCAGCGCAGCGCGGCAGGCCCGGCCTCCATTGTGAGGCGGTGCAATTACAGCGGGGCTTGGGGCAGCGCAGCAGCTCCAGCCTGCATTGTGAGGCAGTGCAAGTGCAGCGGGGCGCCACGCAGCACAATGGCCCTGGCCTGCATTGTGAGGCAGTGCAAGTGCAGCGGGGCGCCACGCAGCACAACGGCCCTGGCCTGCATTGTGAGGCAGTGCAAGTGCAGCGGGGCGTGGCGCAGGGCGGCATCCCTGGCCTCCATTGTGAGGCGGTGCAAATACAGCACAGAACAGTGCTGCGCGGCAGGCCCGGCCTCCACTGTGAGGCGTTGCATGCGCAGCGGGGCGTGGCGCAGCACGGCTGCCTGGGCCTCCATTGTGAGGCGTTGCAAGTAGAGCGGGGCGTGGCACATGGCGGCTGGCCCCGCTTCGATTGTGAGGCAATACAAGTTCTAAGGGGTGCGGCACAGCGTGGCAGCCCCAGCCTGCATTGTGAGGCGCTGGAAGTGCAGGGGGGCGCAGCGCAGCATAGCGGCCCGGCCTCCATTGTGAGGCGGTGCCAGTACAGCGTGGCGCAGTGCGATGCGGTGCAGCGCGGCAGCCTGGCCTCTATTGTGAGGTGGTTGAAGTGCAGCGGGCGAGGCGCAGCGCGGCGACCCCGGACTCCATTGTCAGGCGCTGAAAGTAGAGAGGGGCGCGGCGCAGCGCGGCACGCCCGGCCTTCATTATTAGGCGGTGCAAGTGCAGCGTGGGGCAGCGCAGCGCTTCGCGCACAGACTCCATTGTCAGGCGGTGCATGTGCAGAGGGGCGCAGCACAGCGCGGCAGCCCCGGCCTCCATTGTGTGGCGGTGCAATTACAGCGGGGCTTGGGGCAGCGCAGCAGCTCCAGCCTGCATTGTGAGGCAGTGCAAGTGCAGCGGGGCGCCACGCAGCACAATGCCCTGGCCTGCATTGTGAGGCAGTGCAAGTGCAGCAGGGCGCCACGCAGCACAACGGCCCTGGCCTGCATTGTGAGGCAGTGCAAGTGCAGCAGGGCGCGCAGCACTGGCCTGCATTGTGAGGCAGTGCAAGTGCAGCGGGGCATGGCGCAGGGCGGCATCCCTGGCCTCCATTGTGAGGCGGTGCAAATACAGCACAGAACAGTGCTGCGCGGCAGGCCCGGCCTCCACTGTGAGGCGTTGCATGCGCAGCGGGGCGTGGCGCAGCACGGCTGCCTGGGCCTCCATTGTGAGGCGTTGCAAGTAGAGCGGGGCGTGGCACATGGCGGCTGGCCCCGCTTCGATTGTGAGGCAATACAAGTTCTAAGGGGTGCGGCACAGCGTGGCAGCCCCAGCCTGCATTGTGAGGCGCTGGAAGTGCAGGGGGGCGCAGCACAGCATAGCGGCCCCGGCCTCCATTGTGAGGCGGTGCCAGTACAGCATGGCGCAGTGCGATGCGGTGCAGCGCGGCAGCCTGGGCCTCTATTGTGAGGTGGTTGAAGTGCAGCGGGCGAGGCGCAGCGCGGCGACCCCGGACTCCATTGTCAGGCGCTGAAAGTAGAGAGGGGCGCGGCGCAGCGCGGCACGCCCGGCCTTCATTATTAGGCGGTGCAAGTGCAGCGTGGGGCAGCGCAGCGCTTCGCGCACAGACTCCATTGTCAGGCGGTGCATGTGCAGAGGGGCGCAGCACAGCGCGGCAGCCCCGGCCTCCATTGTGTGGCGGTGCAATTACAGCGGGGCTTGGGGCAGCGCAGCAGCTCCAGCCTGCATTGTGAGGCAGTGCAAGTGCAGCGGGGCATGGCACAGGGCGGCATCCCTGGCCTCCATTGTGAGGCGGTGCAAATACAGCACAGAACAGTGCTGCGCGGCAGGCCCGGCCACCACTGTGAGGCGTTGCATGCGCAGCGGGGCGTGGCGCAGCACGGCTGCCTGGGCCTCCATTGTGAGGTGTTGCAAGTAGAGCGGGGCGTGGCACATGGCGGCTGGCCCCGCTTCGATTGTGAGGCAATACAAGTTCTAAGGGGTGCGGCACAGCGTTGCAGCCCCAGCCTGCATTGTGAGGCGCTGGAAGTGCAGGGGGGCGCAGCGCAGCATAGCGGCCCCGGCCTCCATTGTGAGGCGGTGCCAGTACAGCGTGGCGCAGTGCGATGCGGTGCAGCGCGGCAGCCTGGGCCTCTATTGTGAGGTGGTTGAAGTGCAGCGGGCGAGGCGCAGCGCGGCGACCCCGGACTCCATTGTCAGGCGCTGAAAGTAGAGAGGGGCGCGGCGCAGACGGCACGCCCGGCCTTCATTATTAGGCGGTGCAAGTGCAGCGTGGCGCAGCGCAGCGCTTCGCGCACAGACTCCATTGTCAGGCGGTGCATGTGCAGAGGGGCGCAGCACAGCGCGGCAGCCCCGGCCTCCATTGTGTGGCGGTGCAATTACAGCGGGGCTTGGGGCAGCGCAGCAGCTCCAGCCTGCATTGTGAGGCAGTGCAAGTGCAGCGGGGCGCCACGCAGCACAATGGCCCTGGCCTGCATTGTGAGGCAGTGCAAGTGCAGCGGGGCGCCACGCAGCACAACGGCCCTGGCCTGCATTATGAGGCAGTGCAAGTGCAGCGGGGCGTGGCGCAGGGCGGCATCCCTGGCCTCCATTGTGAGGCGGTGCAAATACAGCACAGAACAGTGCTGCGCGGCAGGCCCGGCCTCCACTGTGAGGCGTTGCATGCGCAGCGGGGCGTGGCGCAGCACGGCTGCCTGGGCCTCCATTGTGAGGCGTTGCAAGTAGAGTGGGGCGTGGCACATGGCGGCTGGCCCCGCTTCGATTGTGAGGCAATACAATTTCTAAGGGGTGCGGCACAGCGTGGCAGCCCCAGCCTGCATTGTGAGGCGCTGGAAGTGCAGGGGGGCGCAGCACAGCATAGCGGCCCCGGCCTCCATTGTGAGGCGGTGCCAGTACAGCGTGGCGCAGTGCGATGCGGTGCAGCGCGGCAGCCTGGGCCTCTATTGTGAGGTGGTTGAAGTGCAGCGGGCGAGGCGCAGCGCGGCGACCCCGGACTCCATTGTCAGGCGCTGAAAGTAGAGAGGGGCGCGGCGCAGAGCGGCACGCCCGGCCTTCATTATTAGGCGGTGCAAGTGCAGCGTGGGCAGCGCAGCGCTTCGCGCACAGACTCCATTGTCAGGCGGTGCATGTGCAGAGGGGCGCAGCACAGCGCGGCAGCCCCGGCCTCCATTGTGTGGCGGTGCAATTACAGCGGGGCTTGGGGCAGCGCAGCAGCTCCAGCCTGCATTGTGAGGCAGTGCAAGTGCAGCGGGGCGCCACGCAGCACAATGGCCCTGGCCTGCATTGTGAGGCAGTGCAAGTGCAGCAGGGCGTCACGCAGCACAACGGCCCTGGCCTGCATTGTGAGGCAGTGCAAGTGCAGCGGGGCGTGGCGCAGGGCGGCATCCCTGGCCTCCATTGTGAGGCGGTGCAAATACAGCACAGAACAGTGCTGCGCGGCAGGCCCGGCCTCCACTGTGAGGCGTTGCATGCGCAGCGGGGCGTGGCGCAGCACGGCTGGCTGGGCCTCCATTGTGAGGCGTTGCAAGTAGAGTGGGGCGTGGCACATGGCGGCTGGCCCCGCTTCGATTGTGAGGCAATACAAGTTCTAAGGGGTGCGGCACAGCGTGGCAGCCCCAGCCTGCATTGTGAGGCGCTGGAAGTGCAGGGGGGCGCAGCACAGCATAGTGGCCCCGGCCTCCATTGTGAGGCGGTGCCAGTACAGCGTGGCGCAGTGCGATGCGGTGCAGCGCGGCAGCCTTGGCCTCTATTGTGAGGTGGTTGAAGTGCAGCGGGCGAGGCGCAGCGCGGCGACCCCGGACTCCATTGTCAGGCGCTGAAAGTAGAGAGGGGCGCGGCGCAGAGCGGCACGCCCGGCCTTCATTATTAGGCGGTGCAAGTGCAGCGTGGCGCAGCGCAGCGCTTCGCGCACAGACTCCATTGTCAGGCGGTGCATGTGCAGAGGGGCGCAGCACAGCGCGGCAGCCCCGGCCTCCATTGTGTGGCGGTGCAATTACAGCGGGGCTTGGGGCAGCGCAGCAGCTCCAGCCTGCATTGTGAGGCAGTGCAAGTGCAGCGGGGCGCCACGCAGCACAACGGCCCTGGCCTGCATTGTGAGGCAGTGCAAGTGCAGCGGGGCGCCACGCAGCACAACGGCCCTGGCCTGCATTGTGAGGCAGTGCAAGTGCAGCGGGGCGTGGCGCAGGGCGGCATCCCTGGCCTCCATTGTGAGGCGGTGCAAATACAGCACAGAACAGTGCTGCGCGGCAGGCCGGCCTCCACTGTGAGGCGTTGCATGCGCAGCGGGGCGTGGCGCAGCACGGCTGGCTGGGCCTCCATTGTGAGGCGTTGCAAGTAGAGTGGGGCGTGGCACATGGCGGCTGGCCCCGCTTCGATTGTGAGGCAATACAATTTCTAAGGGGTGCGGCACAGCGTGGCAGCCCCAGCCTGCATTGTGAGGCGCTGGAAGTGCAGGGGGGCAGCACAGCATAGCGGCCCCGGCCTCCATTGTGAGGCGGTGCCAGTACAGCGTGGCGCAGTGCGATGCGGTGCAGCGCGGCAGCCTTGGCCTCTATTGTGAGGTGGTTGAAGTGCAGCGGGCGAGGCGCAGCGCGGCGACCCCGGACTCCATTGTCAGGCGCTGAAAGTAGAGAGGGGCGCGGCGCAGCGCGGCACGCCCGGCCTTCATTATTAGGCGGTGCAAGTGCAGCGTGGCGCAGCGCAGCGCTGCGGCCACAGACTCCATTGTGAGGCGGTGCATGTGCAGAGGGGCGCAGCACAGCGCGGCAGCCCCGGCCTCCATTGTGTGGCGGTGCAATTACAGCGGGGCTTGGGGCAGCGCAGCAGCTCCAGCCTGCATTGTGAGGCAGTGCAAGTGCAGCGGGGTGCCACGCAGCACAATGGCCCTGGCCTGCATTGTGAGGCAGTGCAAGTGCAGCGGGGCGGGCGCAGCACAATGGCCCTGGCCTGCATTGTGAGGCAGTGCAAGTGCAGCGGGGCACCACGCAGCACGGCGGCCTGGCCTCCATTGTGAGGCAGTGCAAGTGCAGCGGGGCGCCACGCAGCACAACGGCCCTGGCCTCCATTGTGAGGCGTGCAAGTGCAGCGGGGCGTGGCGCAGGGCGGCATCCCTGGCCTCCATTGTGAGGCGGTGCAAGTACAGCACAGAACAGTGTGCGCGGCAGGCCCGGCCTCCATTGTGAGGCCTTGCATGTGCAGCGGGGCTTGGGCAGCGCAGCAGCTCCCAGCCTCCATTGTGAGGCGTGCAAGTGCAGCGGGGCCACGCAGCACAAAGGCCCTGGCCTCATTGTGAGGCAGTGCAAGTGCAGCGGGGCGCCACGCAGCACAACGGCCCTGGCCTGCATTGTGAGGCGGTGCATATGAGCGGGGCGTGGCGCAGCGCGGCATCCTGGCCTCCATTGTGAGGCGGTGCAAATACAGCACAGAACAGTGCAGCGCGGCAGCCCCGGCCTCCATTGTGAGGCGGTGCAAGTACAGCGGGGCTTGGGGCAGCGCAGCAGCTCCAGCCTGCATTGTGAGGCAGTGCAAGTGCAGCGGGGCGCCACGCAGCACAATGGCCCTGGCCTGCATTGTGAGGCAGTGCAAGTGCAGCGGGGCGTGGCGCAGGGCGGCATCCCTGGCCTCCATTGTGAGGCGGTGCAAATACAGCACAGAACAGTGCTGCGCGGCAGGCCCGGCCTCCACTGTGAGGCGTTGCATGCGCAGCGGGGCGTGGCGCAGCACGGCTGCCTGGGCCTCCATTGTGAGGCGTTGCAAGTAGAGCGGGGCGTGGCACATGGCGGCTGGCCCCGCTTCGATTGTGAGGCAATACAAGTTCTAAGGGGTGCGGCACAGCGTGGCAGCCCCAGCCTGCATTGTGAGGCGCTGGAAGTGCAGGGGGGCGCAGCGCAGCATAGCGGCCCCGGCCTCCATTGTGAGGCGGTGCCAGTACAGCGTGGCGCAGTGCGAAGCGGTGCAGCGCGGCAGCCTTGGCCTCTATTGTGAGGTGGTTGAAGTGCAGCGGGCGAGGCGCAGCGCGGCGACCCCGGACTCCATTGTCAGGCGCTGAAAGTAGAGAGGGGCGCGGCGCAGCGCGGCACGCCCGGCCTTCATTATTAGGCGGTGCAAGTGCAGCGTGGCGCAGCGCAGCGCTTCGCGCACAGACTCCATTGTCAGGCGGTGCATGTGCAGAGGGGCGCAGCACAGCGCGGCAGCCCCGGCCTCCATTGTGTGGCGGTGCAATTACAGCGGGGCTTGGGGCAGCGCAGCAGCTCCAGCCTGCATTGTGAGGCAGTGCAAGTGCAGCGGGGCGCCACGCAGCACAATGGCCCTGGCCTGCATTGTGAGGCAGTGCAAGTGCAGCGGGGCGCCACGCAGCACAACGGCCCTGGCCTGCATTGTGAGGCAGTGCAAGTGCAGCGGGGCGTGGCGCAGGGCGGCATCCCTGGCCTCCATTGTGAGGCGGTGCAAATACAGCACAGAACAGTGCTGCGCGGCAGGCCCGGCCTCCACTGTGAGGCTTGCATGTGCAGCGGGGCGTGGCGCAGCACGGCTGCCTGGGCCTCCATTGTGAGGCGTTGCAAGTAGAGCGGGGCGTGGCACATGGCGGCTGGCCCCGCTTCGATTGTGAGGCAATACAAGTTCTAAGGGGTGCGGCAAAGCGTGGCAGCCCCAGCCTGCATTGTGAGGCACTGGAAGTGCAGGGGGGCGCAGCACAGCATAGCGGCCCCGGCCTCCATTGTGAGGCGGTGCCAGTACAGCGTGGCGCAGTGCGATGCGGTGCAGCGCGGCAGCCTGGGCCTCTATTGTGAGGTGGTTGAAGTGCAGCGGGCGAGGCGCAGCGCGGCGACCCCGGACTCCATTGTCAGGCGCTGAAAGTAGAGAGGGGCGCGGCGCAGCGCGGCACGCCCGGCCTTCATTATTAGGCGGTGCAAGTGCAGCGTGGCGCAGCGCAGCGCTTCGCGCACAGACTCCATTGTCAGGCGGTGCATGTGCAGAGGGGCGCAGCACAGCGCGGCAGCCCCGGCCTCCATTGTGTGGCGGTGCAATTACAGCGGGGCTTGGGGCAGCGCAGCAGCTCCAGCCTGCATTGTGAGGCAGTGCAAGTGCAGCGGGGGCCACGCAGCACAATGGCCCTGGCCTGCATTGTGAGGCAGTGCAAGTGCAGCAGGGCGCCACGCAGCACAACGGCCCTGGCCTGCATTGTGAGGCAGTGCAAGTGCAGCGGGGCGTGGCGCAGGGCGGCATCCCTGGCCTCCATTGTGAGGCGGTGCAAATACAGCACAGAACAGTGCTGCGCGGCAGGCCCGGCCTCCACTGTGAGGCGTTGCATGCGCAGCGGGGCGTGGCGCAGCACGGCTGCCTGGGCCTCCATTGTGAGGCGTTGCAAGTAGAGTGGGGCGTGGCACATGGCGGCTGGCCCCGCTTCGATTGTGAGGCAATACAAGTTCTAAGGGGTGCGGCACAGCGTGGCAGCCCCAGCCTGCATTGTGAGGCGCTGGAAGTGCAGGGGGGCTCAGCACAGCATAGCGGCTCCGGCCTCCATTGTGAGGCGGTGCCAGTACAGCGTGGCGCAGTGCGATGCGGTGCAGCGCGGCAGCCTGGGCCTCTATTGTGAGGTGGTTGAAGTGCAGCGGGCGAGGCGCAGCGCGGCGACCCCGGACTCCATTGTCAGGCGCTGAAAGTAGAGAGGGGCGCGGCGCAGCGCGGCACGCCCGGCCTTCATTATTAGGCGGTGCAAGTGCAGCGTGGCGCAGCGCAGCGCTTCGCGCACAGACTCCATTGTCAGGCGGTGCATGTGCAGAGGGGCGCAGCACAGCGCGGCAGCCCCGGCCTCCATTGTGTGGCGGTGCAATTACAGCGGGGCTTGGGGCAGCGCAGCAGCTCCAGCCTGCATTGTGAGGCAGTGCAAGTGCAGCGGGGCGCCACGCAGCACAATGGCCCTGGCCTGCATTGTGAGGCAGTGCAAGTGCAGCGGGGCGCCACGCAGCACAACGGCCCTGGCCTGCATTGTGAGGCAGTGCAAGTGCAGCGGGGCGTGGCGCAGGGCGGCATCCCTGGCCTCCATTGTGAGGCGGTGCAAATACAGCACAGAACAGTGCTGCGCGGCAGGCCCGGCCTCCACTGTGAGGCGTTGCATGCGCAGCGGGGCGTGGCGCAGCACGGCTGGCTGGGCCTCCATTGTGAGGCGTTGCAAGTAGAGTGGGGCGTGGCACATGGCGGCTGGCCCCGCTTCGATTGTGAGGCAATACAAGTTCTAAGGGGTGCGGCACAGCGTGGCAGCCCCAGCCTGCATTGTGAGGCGCTGGAAGTGCAGGGGGGCGCAGCGCAGCATAGCGGCCCCGGCCTCCATTGTGAGGCGGTGCCAGTACAGCGTGGCGCAGTGCGATGCGGTGCAGCGCGGCAGCCTGGGCCTCTATTGTGAGGTGGTTGAAGTGCAGCGGGCGAGGCGCAGCGCGGCGACCCCGGACTCCATTGTCAGGCGCTGAAAGTAGAGAGGGGCGCGGCGCAGCGCGGCACGCCCGGCCTTCATTATTAGGCGGTGCAAGTGCAGCGTGGCGCAGCGCAGCGCTTCGCGCACAGACTCCATTGTCAGGCGGTGCATGTGCAGAGGGGCGCAGCACAGCGCGGCAGCCCCGGCCTCCATTGTGTGGCGGTGCAATTACAGCGGGGCTTGGGGCAGCGCAGCAGCTCCAGCCTGCATTGTGAGGCAGTGCAAGTGCAGCGGGGCGCCACGCAGCACAATGGCCCTGGCCTGCATTGTGAGGCAGTGCAAGTGCAGCGGGGCGTGGCACAGGGCGGCATCCCTGGCCTCCATTGTGAGGCGGTGCAAATACAGCACAGAACAGTGCTGCGCGGCAGGCCCGGCCTCCACTGTGAGGCGTTGCATGCGCAGCGGGGCGTGGCGCAGCACGGCTGCCCGGGCCTCCATTGTGAGGCGTTGCAAGTAGAGCGGGGCGTGGCACATGGCGGCTGGCCCCGCTTCGATTGTGAGGCAATACAAGTTCTAAGGGGTGCGGCACAGCGTGGCAGCCCCAGCCTGCATTGTGAGGCGCTGGAAGTGCAGGGGGGCGCAGCGCAGCATAGCGGCCCCGGCCTCCATTGTGAGGCGGTGCCAGTACAGCGTGGCGCAGTGCGATGCGGTGCAGCGCGGCAGCCTTGGCCTCTATTGTGAGGTGGTTGAAGTGCAGCGGGCGAGGCGCAGCGCGGCGACCCCGGACTCCATTGTCAGGCGCTGAAAGTAGAGAGGGGCGCGGCGCAGAGCGGCACGCCCGGCCTTCATTATTAGGCGGTGCAAGTGCAGCGTGGGGCAGCGCAGCGCTTCGCGCACAGACTCCATTGTCAGGCGGTGCATGTGCAGAGGGGCGCAGCACAGCGCGGCAGCCCGGCCTCCATTGTGTGGCGGTGCAATTACAGCGGGGCTTGGGGCAGCGCAGCAGCTCCAGCCTGCATTGTGAGGCAGTGCAAGTGCAGCGGGGCGTGGCACAGGGCGGCATCCCTGGCCTCCATTGTGAGGCGGTGCAAATACAGCACAGAACAGTGCTGCGCGGCAGGCCCGGCCTCCACTGTGAGGCGTTGCATGCGCAGCGGGGCGTGGCGCAGCTCGGCTGCCTGGGCCTCCATTGTGAGGCGTTGCAAGTAGAGTGGGGCGTGGCACATGGCGGCTGGCCCGCTTCGATTGTGAGGCAATACAAGTTCTAAGGGGTGCGGCACAGCGTGGCAGCCCCAGCCTGCATTGTGAGGCGCTGGAAGTGCAGGGGGGCGCAGCGCAGCATAGCGGCCCCGGCCTCCATTGTGAGGCGGTGCCAGTACAGCGTGGCGCAGTGCGATGCGGTGCAGCGCGGCAGCCTGGGCCTCTATTGTGAGGTGGTTGAAGTGCAGCGGGCGAGGCGCAGCGCGGCGACCCCGGACTCCATTGTCAGGCGCTGAAAGTAGAGAGGGGCGCGGCGCAGCGGCACGCCCGGCCTTCATTATTAGGCGGTGCAAGTGCAGCGTGGCGCAGCGCAGCGCTTCGCGCACAGACTCCATTGTCAGGCGGTGCATGTGCAGAGGGGCGCAGCACAGCGCGGCAGCCCCGGCCTCCATTGTGTGGCGGTGCAATTACAGCGGGGCTTGGGGCAGCGCAGCAGCTCCAGCCTGCATTGTGAGGCAGTGCAAGTGCAGCGGGGCATGGCACAGGGCGGCATCCCTGGCCTCCATTGTGAGGCGGTGCAAATACAGCACAGAACAGTGCTGCGCGGCAGGCCCGGCCTCCACTGTGAGGCGTTGCATGCGCAGCGGGGCGTGGCGCAGCACGGCTGCCTGGGCCTCCATTGTGAGGCGTTGGAAGTAGAGTGGGGCGTGGCACATGGCGGCTGGCCCCGCTTCGATTGTGAGGCAATACAAGTTCTAAGGGGTGCGGCACAGCGTGGCAGCCCCAGCCGGTATTGTGAGGCGCTGGAAGTGCAGGGGGGCGCAGCGCAGCATAGCGGCCCCGGCCTCCATTGTGAGGCGGTGCCAGTACAGCGTGGCGCAGTGCGATGCGGTGCAGCGCAGCAGCCTGGGCCTCTATTGTGAGGTGGTTGAAGTGCAGCGGGCGAGGCACAGCGCGGCGACCCCGGACTCCATTGTCAGGCGCTGAAAGTAGAGAGGGGCGCGGCGCAGCACGGCACGCCCGGCCTTCATTATTAGGCGGTGCAAGTGCAGCGTGGCGCAGCGCAGCGCTTCGCGCACAGACTCCATTGTCAGGCGGTGCATGTGCAGAGGGGCGCAGCACAGCGCGGCAGCCCCGGCCTCCATTGTGTGGCGGTGCAATTACAGCGGGGCTTGGGGCAGCGCAGCAGCTCCAGCCTGCATTGTGAGGCAGTGCAAGTGCAGCGGGGCGCCACGCAGCACAATGGCCCTGGCCTGCATTGTGAGGCAGTGCAAGTGCAGCGGGGCGCCACGCAGCACAACGGCCCTGGCCTGCATTGTGAGGCAGTGCAAGTGCAGCGGGGCGTGGCGCAGGGCGGCATCCCTGGCCTCCATTGTGAGGCGGTGCAAATACAGCACAGAACAGTGCTGCGCGGCAGGCCCGGCCTCCACTGTGAGGCGTTGCATGCGCAGCGGGGCGTGGCGCAGCACGGCTGCCTGGGCCTCCATTGTGAGGCGTTGCAAGTAGAGTGGGGCGTGGCACATGGCGGCTGGCCCCGCTTCGATTGTGAGGCAATACAAGTTCTAAGGGGTGCGGCACAGCGTGGCAGCCCCAGCCTGCATTGTGAGGCGCTGGAAGTGCAGGGGGCGCAGCGCAGCATAGCGGCCCCGGCCTCCATTGTGAGGCGGTGCCAGTACAGCGTGGCGCAGTGCGATGCGGTGCAGCGCGGCAGCCTGGGCCTCTATTGTGAGGTGGTTGAAGTGCAGCGGGCGAGGCGCAGCGCGGCGACCCCGGACTCCATTGTCAGGCGCTGAAAGTAGAGAGGGGCGCGGCGCAGCGCGGCACGCCCGGCCTTCATTATTAGGCGGTGCAAGTGCAGCGTGGCGCAGCGCAGCGCTTTGCGCACAGACTCCATTGTCAGGCGGTGCATGTGCAGAGGGGCGCAGCACAGCGCGGCAGCCCCGGCCTCCATTGTGTGGCGGTGCAATTACAGCGGGGCTTGGGGCAGCGCAGCAGCTCCAGCCTGCATTGTGAGGCAGTGCAAGTGCAGCCGGGCCTGCCTCGCAGCACAATGGCCCTGGCCTGCATTGTGAGGCAGTGCAAGTGCAGCGGGGCGTGGCGCAGGGCGGCATCCCTGGCCTCCATTGTGACGCGGTGCAAATACAGCACAGAACAGTGCTGCGCGGCAGGCCCGGCCTCCACTGTGAGGCCTTGCATGCGCAGCGGGGCGTGGCGCAGCACGGCTGCCTGGGCCTCCATTGTGAGGCGTTGCAAGTAGAGCGGGGCGTGGCACATGGCGGCTGGCCCCGCTTCGATTGTGAGGCAATACAAGTTCTAAGGGGTGCGGCACAGCGTGGCAGCCCCAGCCTGCATTGTGAGGCGCTGGAAGTGCAGGGGGGCGCAGCACAGCATAGCGGCCCGGCCTCCATTGTGAGGCGGTGCCAGTACAGCGTGGCGCAGTGCGATGCGGTGCAGCGCGGCAGCCTGGGCCTCTATTGTGAGGTGGTTGAAGTGCAGCGGGCGAGGCGCAGCGCGGCGACCCCGGACTCCATTGTCAGGCGCTGAAAGTAGAGAGGGGCGCGGCGCAGAGCGGCACGCCCGGCCTTCATTATTAGGCGGTGCAAGTGCAGCGTGGGGCAGCGCAGCGCTTCGCGCACAGACTCCATTGTCAGGCGGTGCATGTGCAGAGGGGCGCAGCACAGCGCGGCAGCCCCGGCCTCCATTGTGTGGCGGTGCAATTACAGCGGGGCTTGGGGCAGCGCAGCTGCTCCAGCCTGCATTGTGAGGCAGTGCAAGTGCAGCGGGGCATGGCACAGGGCGGCATCCCTGGCCTCCATTGTGAGGCGGTGCAAATACAGCACAGAACAGTGCTGCGCGGCAGGCCCGGCCTCCACTGTGAGGCGTTGCATGCGCAGCGGGGCGTGGCGCAGCACGGCTGCCTGGGCCTCCATTGTGAGGCGTTGCAAGTAGAGCGGGGCGTGGCACAGGGCGGCTGGCCCCGCTTCGATTGTGAGGCAATACAAGTACTAAGGGGTGCGGCACAGCGTGGCAGCCCCAGCCTGCATTGTGAGGCGCTGGAAGTGCAGGGGGGCGCAGCGCAGCATAGCGGCCCGGCCTCCATTGTGAGGCGGTGCCAGTACAGCGTGGCGCAGTGCGATGCGGTGCAGCGCGGCAGCCTGGGCCTCTATTGTGTGGTGGTTGAAGTGCAGCGCGCGAGGCGCAGCGCGGCGACCCCGGACTCCATTGTCAGGCGCTGAAAGTAGAGAGGGGCGCGGCGCAGAGCGGCACGCCCGGCCTTCATTATTAGGCGGTGCAAGTGCAGCGTGGGGCAGCGCAGCGCTTCGCGCACAGACTCCATTGTCAGGCGGTGCATGTGCAGAGGGCGCAGCACAGCGCGGCAGGCCCGGCCTCCATTGTGTGGCGGTGCAATTACAGCGGGGCTTGGGGCAGCGCAGCAGCTCCAGCCTGCATTGTGAGGCAGTGCAAGTGCAGCGGGGCATGGCACAGGGCGGCATCCCTGGCCTCCATTGTGAGGCGGTGCAAATACAGCACAGAACAGTGCTGCGCGGCAGGCCCGGCCTCCACTGTGAGGCGTTGCATGCGCAGCGGGGCGTGGCGCAGCGCGGCAGCCCCGGCCTCCATTGTGAGGCGTTGCAAGTAGAGCGGGGCGTGGCACATGGCGGCTGGCCCCGCTTCGATTGTGAGGCAATACAAGTTCTAAGGGGTGCGGCACAGCGTGGCAGCCCCAGCCTGCATTGTGAGGCGCTGGAAGTGCAGGGGGGCGCAGCGCAGCATAGCGGCCCCGGCCTCCATTGTGAGGCGGTGCCAGTACAGCGTGGCGCAGTGCGATGCGGTGCAGCGCGGCAGCCTGGGCCTCTATTGTGAGGTGGTTGAAGTGCAGCGGGCGAGGCGCAGCGCGGCGGCCCCGGACTCCATTGTCAGGCGCTGAAAGTAGAGAGGGGCGCGGCGCAGCGCGGCACGCCCGGCCTTCATTATTAGGCGGTGCAAGTGCAGCGTGGCGCAGCGCAGCGCTTCGCGCACAGACTCCATTGTCAGGCGGTGCATGTGCAGAGGGGCGCAGCACAGCGCGGCAGCCCCGGCCTCCATTGTGTGGCGGTGCAATTACAGCGGGGCTTGGGGCAGCGCAGCAGCTCCAGCCTGCATTGTGAGGCAGTGCAAGTGCAGCGGGGCGCCACGCAGCACAATGGCCCTGGCCTGCATTGTGAGGCAGTGCAAGTGCAGCGGGGCGCCACGCAGCACAACGGCCCTGGCCTGCATTGTGAGGCAGTGCAAGTGCAGCGGGGCGTGGCGCAGGGCGGCATCCCTGGCCTCCATTGTGAGGCGGTGCAAATACAGCACAGAACAGTGCTGCGCGGCAGGCCCGGCCTCCACTGTGAGGCGTTGCATGCGCAGCGGGGCGTGGCGCAGCACGGCTGCCTGGGCCTCCATTGTGAGGCGTTGCAAGTAGAGTGGGGCGTGGCACATGGCGGCTGGCCCCGCTTCGATTGTGAGGCAATACAAGTTCTAAGGGGTGCGGCACAGCGTGGCAGCCCCAGCCTGCATTGTGAGGCGCTGGAAGTGCAGGGGGGCGCAGCACAGCATAGCGGCCCCGGCCTCCATTGTGAGGCGGTGCCAGTACAGCGTGGCGCAGTGCGATGCGGTGCAGCGCGGCAGCCTGGGCCTCTATTGTGAGGTGGTTGAAGTGCAGCGGGCGAGGCGCAGCGCGGCGACCCCGGACTCCATTGTCAGGCGCTGAAAGTAGAGAGGGGCGCGGCGCAGAGCGGCACGCCCGGCCTTCATTATTAGGCGGTGCAAGTGCAGCGTGGCGCAGCGCAGCGCTTCGCGCACAGACTCCATTGTCAGGCGGTGCATGTGCAGAGGGGCGCAGCACAGCGCGGCAGCCCCGGCCTCCATTGTGTGGCGGTGCAATTACAGCGGGGCTTGGGGCAGCGCAGCAGCTCCAGCCTGCATTGTGAGGCAGTGCAAGTGCAGCGGGGCGCCACGCAGCACAATGGCCCTGGCCTGCATTGTGAGGCAGTGCAAGTGCAGCAGGGCGCACGCAGCACAACGGCCCTGGCCTGCATTGTGAGGCAGTGCAAGTGCAGCGGGGCGTGGCGCAGGGCGGCATCCCTGGCCTCCATTGTGAGGCGGTGCAAATACAGCACAGAACAGTGCTGCGCGGCAGGCCCGGCCTCCACTGTGAGGCGTTGCATGCGCAGCGGGGCGTGGCGCAGCACGGCTGGCTGGGCCTCCATTGTGAGGCGTTGCAAGTAGAGTGGGCGTGGCACATGGCGGCTGGCCCCGCTTCGATTGTGAGGCAATACAAGTTCTAAGGGGTGCGGCACAGCGTGGCAGCCCCAGCCTGCATTGTGAGGCGCTGGAAGTGCAGGGGGGCGCAGCACAGCATAGCGGCCCCGGCCTCCATTGTGAGGCGGTGCCAGTACAGCGTGGCGCAGTGCGATGCGGTGCAGCGCGGCAGCCTTGGCCTCTATTGTGAGGTGGTTGAAGTGCAGCGGGCGAGGCGCAGCGCGGCGACCCCGGACTCCATTGTCAGGCGCTGAAAGTAGAGAGGGGCGCGGCGCAGCGCGGCACGCCCGGCCTTCATTATTAGGCGGTGCAAGTGCAGCGTGGCGCAGCGCAGCGCTTCGCGCACAGACTCCATTGTCAGGCGGTGCATGTGCAGAGGGGCGCAGCACAGCGCGGCAGCCCCGGCCTCCATTGTGTGGCGGTGCAATTACAGCGGGGCTTGGGGCAGCGCAGCAGCTCCAGCCTGCATTGTGAGGCAGTGCAAGTGCAGCGGGGCGCCACGCAGCACAATGGCCCTGGCCTGCATTGTGAGGCAGTGCAAGTGCAGCGGGGCGCCACGCAGCACAACGGCCCTGGCCTGCATTGTGAGGCAGTGCAAGTGCAGCGGGGCGTGGCGCAGGGCGGCATCCCTGGCCTCCATTGTGAGGCGGTGCAAGTACAGCACAGAACAGTGCTGCGCGGCAGCCCGGCCTCCACTGTGAGGCGTTGCATGTGCAGCGGGGCGTGGCGCAGCACGGCTGGCTGGCCTCCATTGTGAGGCGTTGCAAGTAGAGTGGGGCGTGGCACATGGCGGCTGGCCCCGCTTCGATTGTGAGGCAATACAAGTTCTAAGGGGTGCGGCACAGCGTGGCAGCCCCAGCCTGCATTGTGAGGCGCTGGAAGTGCAGGGGGGCGCAGCACAGCATAGCGGCCCCGGCCTCCATTGTGAGGCGGTGCCAGTACAGCGTGGCGCAGTGCGATGCGGTGCAGCGCGGCAGCCTTGGCCTCTATTGTGAGGTGGTTGAAGTGCAGCGGGCGAGGCGCAGCGCGGCGACCCCGGACTCCATTGTCAGGCGCTGAAAGTAGAGAGGGGCGCGGCGCAGCGCGGCACGCCCGGCCTTCATTATTAGGCGGTGCAAGTGCAGCGTGGCGCAGCGCAGCGCTTCGCGCACAGACTCCATTGTCAGGCGTGCATGTGCAGAGGGGCGCAGCACAGCGCGGCAGCCCCGGCCTCCATTGTGTGGGCGGTGCAATTACAGCGGGGCTTGGGGCAGCGCAGCAGCTCCAGCCTGCATTGTGAGGCAGTGCAAGTGCAGCGGGGTGCCACGCAGCACAATGGCCCTGGCCTGCATTGTGAGGCAGTGCAAGTGCAGCGGGGCGCCACGCAGCACAATGGCCCTGGCCTCCATTGTGAGGCAGTGCAAGTGCAGCGGGGCAACCACGCAGCACAACGGCCCCTGGCCTGCATTGTGAGGCAGTGCAAGTGCAGCGGGGCGCCACGCAGCACAACGGCCTGGCCTGCATTGTGAGGCAGTGCAAGTGCAGCGGGGCGTGGCACAGGGCGGCATCCCTGGCCTCCATTGTGAGGCGGTGCAAATACAGCACAGAACAGTGCTGCGCGGCAGGCCCGGCCTCCATTGTGTGGCGGTGCAATTACAGCGGGGCTTGGGGCAGCGCAGCAGCTCCAGCCTGCATTGTGAGGCAGTGCAAGTGCAGCGGGGCGCCACGCAGCACAAAGGCCCTGGCCTGCATTGTGATGCAGTGCAAGTGCAGCGGGGCGCCACGCAGCGCAACGCCCTGGCCTGCATTGTGAGGCGGTGCATATGAAGCGGGCGTGGCGCAGGCGGCATCCTGGCCTCCATTGTGAGGCGGTGCAAATACAGCACAGAACAGTGCAGCGCGGCTGGCCCGGCCTCCATTGTGAGGCGTTGCAAGTACAGCGGGGCTTGGGGCAGCGCAGCAGCTCCAGCCTGCATTGTGAGGCAGTGCAAGTGCAGCAGGGCGCCACACAGCACAATGGCCCTGGCCTGCATTGTGAGGCAGTGCAAGTGCAGCGGGGCGTGGCGCAGGGCGGCATCCCTGGCCTCCATTGTGAGGCGGTGCAAATACAGCACAGAACAGTGCTGCGCGGCAGGCCCGGCCTCCACTGTGAGGCCTTGCATGCGCAGCGGGGCGTGGCGCAGCACGGCTGCCTGGGCCTCCATTGTGAGGCGTTGCAAGTAGAGCGGGGCGTGGCACATGGCGGCTGGCCCCGCTTCGATTGTGAGGCAATACAAGTTCTAAGGGGTGCGGCACAGCGTGGCAGCCCCAGCCTGCATTGTGAGGCGCTGGAAGTGCAGGGGGGCGCAGCGCAGCATAGCGGCCCCGGCCTCCATTGTGAGGCGGTGCCAGTACAGCGTGGCGCAGTGCGATGCGGTGCAGCGCGGCAGCCTGGGCCTCTATTGTGAGGTGGTTGAAGTGCAGCGGGCGAGGCGCAGCGCGGCAACCCCGGACTCCATTGTCAGGCGCTGAAAGTAGAGAAGGGCGCGGCGCAGCGCGGCACGCCCGGCCTTCATTATTAGGCGGTGCAAGTGCAGCGTGGCGAAGCGCAGCGCTTCGCGCACAGACTCCATTGTCAGGCGGTGCATGTGCAGAGGGGCGCAGCACAGCGCGGCAGCCCCGGCCTCCATTGTGTGGCGGTGCAATTACAGCGGGGCTTGGGGCAGCGCAGCAGCTCCAGCCTGCATTGTGAGGCAGTGCAAGTGCAGCGGGGCGCCACGCAGCACAATGGCCCTGGCCTGCATTGTGAGGCAGTGCAAGTGCAGCGGGGCGTGGCGCAGGGCGGCATCCCTGGCCTCCATTGTGAGGCGGTGCAAATACAGCACAGAACAGTGCTGCGCGGCAGGCCCGGCCTCCACTGTGAGGCCTTGCATGTGCAGCGGGGCGTGGCGCAGCACGGCTGCCTGGGCCTCCATTGTGAGGCGTTGCAAGTAGAGCGGGGCGTGGCACAGGCGGCTGGCCCCGCTTCGATTGTGAGGCAATACAAGTTCTAAGGGGTGCGGCACAGCGTGGCAGCCCCAGCCTGCATTGTGAGGCGCTGGAAGTGCAGGGGGGCGCAGCACAGCATAGCGGCCCGGCCTCCATTGTGAGGCGGTGCCAGTACAGCGTGGCGCAGTGCGATGCGGTGCAGCGCGGCAGCCTGGCCTCTATTGTGAGGTGGTTGAAGTGCAGCGGGCGAGGCGCAGCGCGGCGACCCCGGACTCCATTGTCAGGCGCTGAAAGTAGAGAGGGGCGCGGCGCAGAGCGGCACGCCCGGCCTTCATTATTAGGCGGTGCAAGTGCAGCGTGGGCAGCGCAGCGCTTCGCGCACAGACTCCATTGTCAGGCGGTGCATGTGCAGAGGGGCGCAGCACAGCGCGGCAGCCCCGGCCTCCATTGTGTGGCGGTGCAATTACAGCGGGGCTTGGGGCAGCGCAGCAGCTCCAGCCTGCATTGTGAGGCAGTGCAAGTGCAGCGGGGCATGGCACAGGGCGCATCCCTGGCCTCCATTGTGAGGCGGTGCAAATACAGCACAGAACAGTGCTGCGCGGCAGGCCCGGCCTCCACTGTGAGGCGTTGCATGCGCAGCGGGGCGTGGCGCAGCACGGCTGCCTGGGCCTCCATTGTGAGGCGTTGCAAGTAGAGTGGGGCGTGGCACATGGCGGCTGGCCCCGCTTCGATTGTGAGGCAATACAAGTTCTAAGGGGTGCGGCACAGCGTGGCAGCCCCAGCCTGCATTGTGAGGCGCTGGAAGTGCAGGGGGGCGCAGCGCAGCATAGCGGCCCGGCCTCCATTGTGAGGCGGTGCCAGTACAGCGTGGCGCAGTGCGATGCGGTGCAGCGCGGCAGCCTGGGCCTCTATTGTGAGGTGGTTGAAGTGCAGCGGGCGAGGCGCAGCGCGGCGACCCCGACTCCATTGTCAGGCGCTGAAAGTGAGAGGGGCGCGGCGCAGCGCGGCACGCCCGGCCTTCATTATTAGGCGGTGCAAGTGCAGCGTGGGGCAGCGCAGCGCTTCGCGCACAGACTCCATTGTCAGGCGGTGCATGTGCAGAGGGGCGCAGCACAGCGCGGCAGCCCCGGCCTCCATTGTGTGGCGGTGCAATTACAGCGGGGCTTGGGCAGCGCAGCACTCCAGCCTGCATTGTGAGGCAGTGCAAGTGCAGCGGCGTGGGTGCAGCACAGGGCGGCATCCCTGGCCTCCATTGTGAGGCGGTGCAAATACAGCACAGAACAGTGCTGCGCGGCAGGCCCGGCCTCCACTGTGAGGCGTTGCATGCGCAGCGGGGCGTGGCGCAGCACGGCTGCCTGGGCCTCCATTGTGAGGCGTTGCAAGTAGAGTGGGGCGTGGCACATGGCGGCTGGCCCCGCTTCGATTGTGAGGCAATACAAGTTCTAAGGGGTGCGGCACAGCGTGGCAGCCCCAGCCTGCATTGTGAGGCGCTGGAAGTGCAGGGGGCGCAGCGCAGCATAGCGGCCCCGGCCTCCATTGTGAGGCGGTGCCAGTACAGCGTGGCGCAGTGCGATGCGGTGCAGCGCGGCAGCCTGGGCCTCTATTGTGAGGTGGTTGAAGTGCAGCGGGCGAGGCGCAGCGCGGCGACCCCGGACTCCATTGTCAGGCGCTGAAAGTAGAGAGGGGCGCGGCGCAGCGCGGCACGCCCGGCCTTCATTATTAGGCGGTGCAAGTGCAGCGTGGCGCAGCGCAGCGCTTTGCGCACCAGACTCCATTGTCAGGGGGTGCATGTGCAGAGGGGCGCAGCACAGCGCGGCAGCCCCGGCCTCCATTGTGTGGGCAGTGCAATTACAGCGGGGCTTGGGGCAGCCGCAGCAAGCTCCAGCCTGCATTGTGAGGCAGTGCAAGTGCAGCGGGG
>NW_026562166.1:0-4972 GCF_028858705.1 Grus americana
GGGCTGCAGGCTCCTTTAGGCATCCAAAAACTCCGACGTGAGACTCAGCATCTCTCGAGCCCATTTTGGGTTTCACTCTTCAAAACTGAAAACGTCCAGGCCCTGCTCCCCAGCGAAAGGTCCCAGCCCTGAATGGTATTGCTCTCCCGAAACCTCTACCATGGCCCCACTCACAGCGCTAGTAACCCTGGGGCTGCAGGCTCCTTTAGGCATCCAAAAACTCCGACGTGAGACTCAGCATCTCTCGAGCCCATTTTGGGTTTCACTCTTCAAAACTGAAAATGTCCAGGCCCTGCTCCCCAGCGAAAGGTCCCAGCCCTGAATGGTATTGCTCTCCCGAAACCTCTACCATGGCCCCACTCACAGCGCTAGTAACCCTGGGGCTGCAGGCTCCTTTAGGCATCCAAAAACTCCGACGTGAGACTCAGCATCTCTCGAGCCCATTTTGGGTTTCACTCTTCAAAACTGAAAACGTCCAGGCCCTGCTCCCAGCGAAAGGTCCCAGCCCTGAATGGTATTGCTCTCCCGAAACCTCTACCATGGCCCCACTCACAGCGCTAGTAACCCTGGGGCTGCAGGCTCCTTTAGGCATCCAAAAACTCCGACGTGAGACTCAGCATCTCTCGAGCCCATTTTGGGTTTCACTCTTCAAAACTGAAAATGTCCAGGCCCTGCTCCCCAGCAAAAGGTCCCAGCCCTGAATGGTATTGCTCTCCCGAAACCTCTACCATGGCCCCACTCACAGCGCTAGTAACCCTGGGGCTGCAGGCTCCTTTAGGCATCCAAAAACTCCGACGTGAGACTCAGCATCTCTCGAGCCCATTTTGGGTTTCACTCTTCAAAACTGAAAATGTCCAGGCCCTGCTCCCCAGCGAAAGGTCCCAGCCCTGAATGGTATTGCTCTCCCGAAACCTCTACCATGGCCCCACTCACAGCGCTAGTAACCCTGGGGCTGCAGGCTCCTTTAGGCATCCAAAAACTCCGACATGCGATGGAGCGGCTCTCTAGCCATTTTCGAGATTCAAGCCTCAAAACTGGAAACGTCCAAGCCCTTCTCTCAGGTGAAAGGTCACAGCCCCGAAAGGTATTGCTTTCCCGAAACCTCTACCATGGCCCCATTCACAGCACTACTAAACCTGGGGCTGCAAGCTCCTTTAGGCATCCAAAAACTCCGACGTGAGACTCAGCATCTCTCGAGCCATTTTGGGTTTCACTCTTCAAAACTGAAAACGTCCAGGCCCTGCTCCCCAGCGAAAGGTCCCAGCCCTGAATGGTATTGCTCTCCCGAAACCTCTACCATGGCCCCACTCACAGCGCTAGTAACCCTGGGGCTGCAGGCTCCTTTAGGCATCCAAAAACTCCGACGTGAGACTCAGCATCTCTCGAGCCATTTTGGGTTTCACTCTTCAAAACTGAAAACGTCCAGGCCCTGCTCCCCAGCGAAAGGTCCCAGCCCTGAATGGTATTGCTCTCCAGAAACCTCTACCATGGCCCCACTCACAGCGCTAGTAACCCTGGGGCTGCAGGCTCCTTTAGGCATCCAAAAACTCCGACGTGAGACTCAGCATCTCTCGAGCCCATTTTGGGTTTCACTCTTCAAAACTGAAAACGTCCAGGCCCTGCTCCCCAGCGAAAGGTCCCAGCCCTGAATGGTATTGCTCTCCCGAAACCTCTACCATGGCCCCACTCACAGCGCTAGTAACCCTGGGGCTGCAGGCTCCTTTAGGCATCCAAAAACTCCGACGTGAGACTCAGCATCTCTCGAGCCCATTTTGGGTTTCACTCTTCAAAACTGAAAATGTCCAGGCCCTGCTCCCCAGCGAAAGGTCCCAGCCCTGAATGGTATTGCTCTCCCGAAACCTCTACCATGGCCCCACTCACAGCGCTAGTAACCCTGGGGCTGCAGGCTCCTTTAGGCATCCAAAAACTCCGACGTGAGACTCAGCATCTCTCGAGCCATTTTTGGGTTTCACTCTTCAAAACTGAAAACGTCCAGGCCCTGCTCCCAGGCAAAAGGTCCCAGCCCTGAATGGTATTGCTCTCCCGAAACCTCTACCATGGCCCCACTCACAGCGCTAGTAACCCTGGGGCTGCAGGCTCCTTTAGGCATCCAAAAACTCCGACGTGAGACTCAGCATCTCTCGAGCCATTTTGGGTTTCACTCTTCAAAACTGAAAACGTCCAGGCCCTGCTCCCCAGCGAAAGGTCCCAGCCCTGAATGGTATTGCTCTCCCGAAACCTCTACCATGGCCCCACTCACAGCGCTAGTAACCCTGGGGCTGCAGGCTCCTTTAGGCATCCAAAAACTCCGACGTGAGACTCAGCATCTCTCGAGCCCATTTTGGGTTTCACTCTTCAAAACTGAAAACGTCCAGGCCCTGCTCCCCAGCGAAAGGTCCCAGCCCTGAATGGTATTGCTCTCCCGAAACCTCTACCATGGCCCCACTCACAGCGCTAGTAACCCTGGGGCTGCAGGCTCCTTTAGGCATCCAAAAACTCCGACGTGAGACTCAGCATCTCTCGAGCCATTTTGGGTTTCACTCTTCAAAACTGAAAATGTCCAGGCCCTGCTCCCCAGCGAAAGGTCCCAGCCCTGAATGGTATTGCTCTCCCGAAACCTCTACCATGGCCCCACTCACAGCGCTAGTAACCCTGGGGCTGCAGGCTCCTTTAGGCATCCAAAAACTCCGACATGCGACTCAGCAGCTCTCTAGCCATTTTCGAGATTCAAGCTTCAAAACTGGAAACGTCCAGGCCCTGCTCTCAGGTGAAAGGTCCCAGCCCTGAATGGTATTGCTCTCCCGAAACCTCTACCATGGCCCCACTCACAGCACTAGTAACCCTGGGGCTGCAGGCTCCTTTAGGCATCCAAAAACTCCAACGTGAGACTCAGCATCTCTCGAGCCCATTTTGGGTTTCACTCTTCAAAACTGAAAACGTCCAGGCCCTGCTCCCCAGCGAAAGGTCCCAGCCCTGAATGGTATTGCTCTCCCGAAACCTCTACCATGGCCCCACTCACAGCGCTAGTAACCCTGGGGCTGCAGGCTCCTTTAGGCATCCAAAAACTCCGACGTGAGACTCAGCATCTCTCGAGCCCATTTTGGGTTTCACTCTTCAAAACTGAAAACGTCCAGGCCCTGCTCCCCAGCGAAAGGTCCCAGCCCTGAATGGTATTGCTCTCCCGAAACCTCTACCATGGCCCCACTCACAGCGCTAGTAACCCTGGGGCTGCAGGCTCCTTTAGGCATCCAAAAACTCCGACGTGAGACTCAGCATCTCTCGAGCCCATTTTGGGTTTCACTCTTCAAAACTGAAAATGTCCAGGCCCTGCTCCCCAGCGAAAGGTCCCAGCCCTGAATGGTATTGCTCTCCCGAAACCTCTACCATGGCCCCACTCACAGCGCTAGTAACCCTGGGGCTGCAGGCTCCTTTAGGCATCCAAAAACTCCGACGTGAGACTCAGCATCTCTCGAGCCATTTTGGGTTTCACTCTTCAAAACTGAAAATGTCCAGGCCCTGCTCCCCAGCGAAAGGTCCCAGCCCTGAATGGTATTGCTCTCCCGAAACCTCTACCATGGCCCCACTCACAGCGCTAGTAACCCTGGGGCTGCAGGCTCCTTTAGGCATCCAAAAACTCCGACGTGAGACTGAGCATCTCTCGAGCCCATTTTGGGTTTCACTCCTCAAAACTGAAAATGTCCAGGCCCTGCTCCCAGGCGAAAGGTCCCAGCCCTGAATGGTATTGCTCTCCGAAACCTCTACCATGGCCCCACTCACAGCCCTACTAACCCTGGGGCTGCAGGCTCCTTTAGGCATCCAAAAACTCCGACATGCGATGGAGCAGCTCTCTAGCCATTTTCGAGATTCAAGCCTCAAAACTGGAAACGTCCAAGCCCTTCTCTCAGGTGAAAGGTCACAGCCCCGAAAGGTATTGCTTTCCCGAAACCTCTACCATGGCCCCATTCACAGCACTACTAAACCCTGGGGCTGCAGGCTCCTTTAGGCATCCAAAAACTCCGACGTGAGACTCAGCATCTCTCGAGCCATTTTGGGTTTCACTCTTCAAAACTGAAAACGTCCAGGCCCTGCTCCCCAGCGAAAGGTCCCAGCCCTGAATGGTATTGCTCTCCCGAAACCTCTACCATGGCCCCACTCACAGCGCTAGTAACCCTGGGGCTGCAGGCTCCTTTAGGCATCCAAAAACTCCGACGTGAGACTCAGCATCTCTCGAGCCCATTTTGGGTTTCACTCTTCAAAACTGAAAATGTCCAGGCCCTGCTCCCCAGCGAAAGGTCCCAGCCCTGAATGGTATTGCTCTCCCGAAACCTCTACCATGGCCCCACTCACAGCGCTAGTAACCCTGGGGCTGCAGGCTCCTTTAGGCATCCAAAAACTCCGACGTGAGACTCAGCATCTCTCGAGCCCATTTTGGGTTTCACTCTTCAAAACTGAAAACGTCCAGGCCCTGCTCCCCAGCAAAAGGTCCCAGCCCTGAATGGTATTGCTCTCCCGAAACCTCTACCATGGCCCCACTCACAGCGCTAGTAACCCTGGGGCTGCAGGCTCCTTTAGGCATCCAAAAACTCCGACGTGAGACTCAGCATCTCTCGAGCCATTTTGGGTTTCACTCTTCAAAACTGAAAACGTCCAGGCCCTGCTCCCCAGCAAAAGGTCCCAGCCCTGAATGGTATTGCTCTCCCGAAACCTCTACCATGGCCCCACTCACAGCGCTAGTAACCCTGGGGCTGCAGGCTCCTTTAGGCATCCAAAAACTCCGACGTGAGACTCAGCATCTCTCGAGCCCATTTTGGGTTTCACTCTTCAAAACTGAAAACGTCCAGGCCCTGCTCCCCAGCGAAAGGTCCCAGCCCTGAATGGTATTGCTCTCCCGAAACCTCTACCATGGCCCCACTCACAGCGCTAGTAACCCTGGGGCTGCAGGCTCCTTTAGGCATCCAAAAACTCCGACATG
>NW_026562167.1:0-29058 GCF_028858705.1 Grus americana
CGCACGTCGGAGTTTTTGGCTGCCTAAAGGAGCGTGCAGCTCCAGGGTTAGTAGGGCTGTGAATGGGGCCATGGTAGAGGTTTCAGCAAAGCATAACCATTCGGGGCTGGCAGGTTTCGCCTGGGAGCAGGGCCTGGACGTTTGCAGTTTTGAGGCTTGAATCTCGAAAATGGCTAGAGAGCTGCTCGGTCGCACGTCGGAGTTTTTGGATGCCTAAAGGAGCCTGCATCTCAAGGCTTAGTAGGGCTGTGAATGGGGCCATGGTAGAGGTTTCAGGAAAGACACAGCATTCGGGGCTGACAGGTTTCGCCTGGGAGCAGGGCCCGGACGTTTGCAGTTTTGAGGCTTGAATCTCGAAAATGGCTAGAGAGCTGCTAAGACGCGTGTCGGAGTTTTTGGATGCCTAAAGGAGCCTGCAGCTCCAGGGTTAGTAGGGCTGTGACTGGGGCCATGGTAGAGGTTTCAGCAAAGCATAACCATTTGAGGCTGGCAGGTTTTGCCTGGGAGCAGGCCCCGGAGATTTTGCAGTTTTGACGGCCAAATGGCGCTGAAGGACAGCGAGCCGCTCGGTCGCATGTCGGAGTTTTTGGCTGCCTAAAGGAGCCTGCATCTCAAGGCTTAGTAAGGCTGTGAATGGGGCCATGGTAGAGGTTTCAGGAAAGACACCGCATTCGGGGCTGGCAGGTTTTTCCTGGGAGCAGGGCCCGGACGTTTGCAGTTTTGAGGCTTGAATCTCGAAAATGGCTAGAGAGCTGCTAAGACGCACGTCGGAGTTTTTGGCTGCCTAAAGGAGCGTGCAGCCCCAGGGTTAGTAGGGCTGTGAATGGGGCCATGGTAGAGGTTTCAGGAAAGACACCGCATTCGGGGCTGACAGGTTTCGCCTGGGAGCAGGGCCCGGACGTTTGCAGTTTTGAGGCTTGAATCTCGAAAATGGCTAGAGAGCTGCTAAGACGCACGTCGGAGTTTTTGGCTGCCTAAAGGAGTGTGCAGATCCAGGGTTAGTAGGGCTGTGAATGGGGCCATGGTAGAGGTTTCAGCAAAGCATAACCATTCGGGGCTGGCAGGTTTCGCCTGGGAGCAGGGCCCGGACATTTTGCAGTTTTGACGGCCAAATGCCGCCGAAGGACAGCGAGCCGCTCGGTCGCACGTCGGAGTTTTTGGCTGCCTAAAGGAGCCTGCATCTCAAGGCTTAGTAAGGCTGTGAATGGGGCCATGGTAGAGGTTTCAGGAAAGACACCGCATTCGGGGCTGGCAGGTTTTGCCTGGGAGCAGGGCCTGGATATTTGCAGTTTAGACGGCCGAAGGTGAGAGATGGAGAGCGAGCCGCTCGGTCGCACGTCGGAGTATTTGGATGCCTAAAGGAGCGTGCAGCTCCAGGGTTAGTAGGGCTGTGAATGGGGCCATGGTAGAGGTTTCAGGAAAGAAACACCTTTCGGGGCTGGCAGGTTTCGCTATGGGAGTAGGGTCCGGACGTTTGCAGTTTTGAGGCTTGAATCTCGAAATGGCTAGAGAGCTGCTAAGACGCACGTCGGAGTTTTTGGATGCCTAAAGGAGCGTGCAGCTCCAGGGTTAGTAGGGCTGTGACTGGGGCCATGGTAGAGGTTTCAGCAAAGCATAACCATTCGGGGCTGGCAGGTTTCGCCTGGGAGCAGGGCCTGGATATTTTGCAGTTTTGACGGCCAAATGCCGCCGAAGGACAGCGAGCCACTCGGTCGCACGTCGGAGTTTTTGGCTGCCTAAAGGAGCCTGCATCTCAAGGCTTAGTAAGGCTGTGAATGGGGCCATGGTAGAGGTTTCAGGAAAGACACCGCATTCGGGGCTGACAGGTTTCGCCTGGGAGCAGGGCCCGGACGTTTGCAGTTTTGAGGCTTGAATCTCGAAAATGGCTAGAGAGCTGCTAAGTCGCGTGTCGGAGTTTTTGGATGCCTAAAGGAGCCTGCAGCTCCAGGGTTAGTAGGGCTGTGAATGGGGCCATGGTAGAGGTTTCAGCAAAGCATAACCATTTGAGGCTGGCAGGTTTTGCCTGGGAGCAGGCCCCGGAGATTTTGCAGTTTTGACGGCCAAATGCCGCTGAAGGACAGCGAGCCGCTCGGTCGCACGTCGGAGTTTTTGGATGCCTAAAGGAGCCTGCATCTCAAGGCTTAGTAAGGCTGTGAATGGGGCCATGGTAGAGGTTTCAGGAAAGACACCGCATTCGGGGCTGACAGGTTTCGCCTGGGAGCAGGGCCCGGACGTTTGCAGTTTTGAGGCTTGAATCTCGAAAATGGCTAGAGAGCTGCTAAGACGCACGTCGGAGTTTTTGGCTGCCTAAAGGAGCCTGCAGCCCCAGGGTTAGTAGGGCTGTGAATGGGGCCATGGTAGAGGTTTCAGGAAAGACACAGCATTCGGGGCTGACAGGTTTCGCCTGGGAGCAGGGCCCGGACGTTTGCAGTTTTGAGGCTTGAATCTCGAAAATGGCTAGAGAGCTGCTAAGACGCACGTCGGAGTTTTTGGATGCCTAAAGGAGCGTGCAGCTCCAGGGTTAGTAGGGCTGTGAATGGGGCCATGGTAGAGGTTTCAGCAAAGCATAACCATTTGAGGCTGGCAGGTTTTGCCTGGGAGCAGGGCCCGGACATTTTGCAGTTTTGACGGCCAAATGCCGCCGAAGGACAGCGAGCCGCTCGGTCGCACGTCGGAGTTTTTGGCTGCCTAAAGGAGCCTGCATCTCAAGGCTTAGTAAGGCTGTGAATGGGGCCATGGTAGAGGTTTCAGGAAAGACACCGCATTCAGGGCTGGCAGGTTTTGCCTGGGAGCAGGGCCTGGATATTTGCAGTTTAGACGGCCGAAGGTGAGAGATGGAGAGCGAGCCGCTCGGTCGCACGTCGGAGTATTTGGATGCCTAAAGGAGCCTGCAACTCCAGGGTTAGTAGGGCTGTGAATGGGGCCATGGTAGAGGTTTCAGGAAAGAAACACCTTTCGGGGCTGGCAGGTTTCGCCTGGGTGCAGGGTCCGGACGTTTGCAGTTTTGAGGCTTGAATCTCGAAATGGCTAGAGAGCTGCTAAGACGCACGTCGGAGTTTTTGGCTGCCTAAAGGAGCGTGCAGCTCCAGGGTTAGTAGGGCTGTGACTGGGGCCATGGTAGAGGTTTCAGCAAAGCATAACCATTCGGGGCTGGCAGGTTTCGCCTGGGAGCAGGGCCTGGATATTTTGCAGTTTTGACGGCCAAATGCCGCCGAAGGACAGCGAGCCACTCGGTCGCACGTCGGAGTTTTTGGCTGCCTAAAGGAGCCTGCATCTCAAGGCTTAGTAAGGCTGTGAATGGGGCCATGGTAGAGGTTTCAGGAAAGACACAGCATTCGGGGCTGACAGGTTTCGCCTGGGAGCAGGGCCCGGACGTTTGCAGTTTTGAGGCTTGAATCTCGAAAATGGCTAGAGAGCTGCTAAGACGCGTGTCGGAGTTTTTGGATGCCTAAAGGAGCCTGCAGCTCCAGGGTTAGTAGGGCTGTGACTGGGGCCATGGTAGAGGTTTCAGCAAAGCATAACCATTTGAGGCTGGCAGGTTTTGCCTGGGAGCAGGCCCCGGAGATTTTGCAGTTTTGACGGCCAAATGCCGCTGAAGGACAGCGAGCCGCTCGGTCGCACGTCGGAGTTTTTGGATGCCTAAAGGAGCCTGCATCTCAAGGCTTAGTAAGGCTGTGAATGGGGCCATGGTAGAGGTTTCAGGAAAGACACAGCATTCGGGGCTGGCAGGTTTTTCCTGGGAGCAGGGCCCGGACGTTTGCAGTTTTGAGGCTTGAATCTCGAAAATGGCTAGAGAGCTGCTAAGTCGCATGTCGGAGTTTTTTGGCTGCCTAAAGGAGCGTGCAGCCCCAGGGTTAGTAGGGCTGTGAATGGGGCCATGGTAGAGGTTTCAGGAAAGACACCGCATTCGGGGCTGACAGGTTTCGCCTGGGAGCAGGGCCCGGACGTTTGCAGTTTTGAGGCTTGAATCTCGAAAATGGCTAGAGAGCTGCTAAGACGCACGTCGGAGTTTTTGGATGCCTAAAGGAGCCTGCAGCTCCAGGGTTAGTAGGGCTGTGAATGGGGCCATGGTAGAGGTTTCAGCAAAGCATAACCATTCGGGGCTGGCAGGTTTCGCCTGGGAGCAGGGCCCGGACATTTTGCAGTTTTGACGGCCAAATGCCGCCGAAGGACAGCGAGCCGCTCGGTCGCACGTCGGAGTTTTTGGCTGCCTAAAGGAGCCTGCATCTCAAGGCTTAGTAAGGCTGTGAATGGGGCCATGGTAGAGGTTTCAGGAAAGACACAGCATTCGGGGCTGGCAGGTTTTGCCTGGGAGCAGGGCCTGGATATTTGCAGTTTAGACGGCCGAAGGTGAGAGATGGAGAGCGAGCCGCTCGGTCGCACGTCGGAGTATTTGGATGCCTAAAGGAGCCTGCAACTCCAGGGTTAGTAGGGCTGTGAATGGGGCCATGGTAGAGGTTTCAGGAAAGAAACAGCATTCGGGGCTGGCAGGTTTCGCCTGGGAGCAGGGCCCGGACGTTTGCAGTTTTGAGGCTTGAATCTCGAAATGGCTAGAGAGCTGCTAAGACGCACGTCGGAGTTTTTGGCTGCCTAAAGGAGCGTGCAGCTCCAGGGTTAGTAGGGCTGTGACTGGGGCCATGGTAGAGGTTTCAGCAAAGCATAACCATTCGGGGCTGGCAGGTTTCGCCTGGGAGCAGGGCCTGGATATTTTGCAGTTTTGACGGCCAAATGCCGCCGAAGGACAGCGAGCCACTCGGTCGCACGTCGGAGTTTTTGGATGCCTAAAGGAGCCTGCATCTCAAGGCTTAGTAAGGCTGTGAATGGGGCCATGGTAGAGGTTTCAGGAAAGACACAGCATTCGGGGCTGACAGGTTTCGCCTGGGAGCAGGGCCCGGACGTTTGCAGTTTTGAGGCTTGAATCTCGAAAATGGCTAGAGAGCTGCTAAGACGCGTGTCGGAGTTTTTGGCTGCCTAAAGGAGCCTGCAGCTCCAGGGTTAGTAGGGCTGTGACTGGGGCCATGGTAGAGGTTTCAGCAAAGCATAACCATTCGGGGCTGGCAGGTTTTGCCTGGGAGCAGGCCCCGGAGATTTTGCAGTTTTGACGGCCAAATGCCGCTGAAGGACAGCGAGCCGCTCGGTCGCACGTCGGAGTTTTTGGATGCCTAAAGGAGCCTGCATCTCAAGGCTTAGTAAGGCTGTGAATGGGGCCATGGTAGAGGTTTCAGGAAAGACACCGCATTCGGGGCTGGCAGGTTTCGCCTGGGAGCAGGGCCCGGACGTTTGCAGTTTAGAGGCTTGAATCTCGAAAATGGCTAGAGAGCTGCTAAGACACACTTCGGAGTTTTTGGCTGCCTAAAGGAGCGTGCAGCCCCAGGGTTAGTAGGGCTGTGAATGGGACCATGGTAGAGGTTTCAGGAAAGACACGCATTCGGGGCTGACAGGTTTCGCCTGGGAGCAGGGCCCGGACGTTTGCAGTTTTGAGGCTTGAATCTCGAAAATGGCTAGAGAGCTGCTAAGACGCACGTCGGAGTTTTTGGCTGCCTAAAGGAGCGTGCAGCCCAGGGTTAGTAGGGCTGTGAATGGGGCCATGGTAGAGGTTTCAGGAAAGACACAGCATTCGGGGCTGGCAGGTTTCGCCTGGGAGCAGGCCCCGGACGTTTGCAGTTTTGAGGCTTGAATCTCGAAAATGGCTAGAGAGCTGCTAAGACGCACGTCGGAGATTTTGGATGCCTAAAGGAGTGTGCAGCTCCAGGGTTAGTAGGGCTGTGAATGGGGCCATGGTAGAGGTTTCAGGAAAGACACAGCATTCGGGGCTGGCAGGTTTCGCCTGGGAGCAGGCCCCGGACGTTTGCAGTTTTGAGGCTTGAATCTCGAAAATGGCTAGAGAGCTGCTAAGACGCATGTCGGAGTTTTTGGCTGCCTAAAGGAGCGTGCAGCTCCAGGGTTAGTAGGGCTGTGACTGGGGCCATGGTAGAGGTTTCAGCAAAGCATAACCATTCGGGGCTGGCAGGTTTCGCCTGGGAGCAGGGCCCGGATATTTTGCAGTTTTGACGGCCAAATGCCGCCGAAGGACAGCGAGCCGCTCGGTCGCATGTCGGAGTTTTTGGATGCCTAAAGGAGCCTGCATCTCAAGGCTTAGTAAGGCTGTGAATGGGGCCATGGTAGAGGTTTCAGGAAAGACACCGCATTCGGGGCTGGCAGGTTTCGCCTGGGAGCAGGGCCCGGACGTTTGCAGTTTTGAGGCTTGAATCTCGAAAATGGCTAGAGAGCTGCTAAGACGCACGTCGGAGTTTTTGGCTGCCTAAGGGAGCCTGCAGCCCCAGGGTTAGTAGGGCTGTGAATGGGACCATGGTAGAGGTTTCAGGAAAGACACAGCATTCGGGGCTGACAGGTTTCGCCTGGGAGCAGGGCCCGGACGTTTGCAGTTTTGAGGCTTGAATCTCGAAAATGGCTAGAGAGCTGCTAAGACGCACGTCGGAGATTTTGGATGCCTAAAGGAGTGTGCAGATCCAGGGTTAGTAGGGCTGTGAATGGGGCCATGGTAGAGGTTTCAGCAAAGCATAACCATTTGAGGCTGGCAGGTTTCGCCTGGGAGCAGGGCCCGGACATTTTGCAGTTTTGATGGCCAAATGCCGCCGAAGGACAGCGAGCCGCTCGGTCGCACGTCGGAGTTTTTGGCTGCCTAAAGGAGCCTGCATCTCAAGGCTTAGTAAGGCTGTGAATGGGGCCATGGTAGAGGTTTCAGGAAAGACACCGCATTCGGGGCTGGCAGGTTTTGCCTGGGAGCAGGGCCTGGATATTTGCAGTTTAGACGGCCGAAGGTGAGAGATGGAGAGCGAGCCGCTCGGTCGCACGTCGGAGTTTTTGGCTGCCTAAAGGAGCGTGCAACTCCAGGGTTAGTAGGGCTGTGAATGGGGCCATGGTAGAGGTTTCAGGAAAGAAACACCTTTCGGGGCTGGCAGGTTTCGCTATGGGTGTAGGGTCCGGACGTTTGCAGTTTTGAGGCTTGAATCTCGAAATGGCTAGAGAGCTGCTAAGACGCACGTCGGAGTTTTTGGCTGCCTAAAGGAGCGTGCAGCTCCAGGGTTAGTAGGGCTGTGACTGGGGCCATGGTAGAGGTTTCAGCAAAGCATAACCATTCGGGGCTGGCAGGTTTCGCCTGGGAGCAGGGCCTGGATATTTTGCAGTTTTGACGGCCAAATGCCGCCGAAGGACAGCGAGCCACTCGGTCGCACGTCGGAGTTTTTGGATGCCTAAAGGAGCCTGCATCTCAAGGCTTAGTAAGGCTGTGAATGGGGCCATGGTAGAGGTTTCAGGAAAGACACAGCATTCGGGGCTGACAGGTTTCGCCTGGGAGCAGGGCCCGGACGTTTGCAGTTTTGAGGCTTGAATCTCGAAAATGGCTAGAGAGCTGCTAAGACGCGTGTCGGAGTTTTTGGATGCCTAAAGGAGCCTGCAGCTCCAGGGTTAGTAGGGCTGTGAATGGGGCCATGGTAGAGGTTTCAGCAAAGCATAACCATTTGAGGCTGGCAGGTTTTGCCTGGGAGCAGGCCCCGGAGATTTTGCAGTTTTGACGGCCAAATGCCGCTGAAGGACAGCGAGCCGCTTGGTCGCATGTCGGAGTTTTTTGGATGCCTAAAGGAGCCTGCATCTCAAGGCTTAGTAAGGCTGTGAATGGGGCCATGGTAGAGGTTTCAGGAAAGACACCGCATTCGGGGCTGGCAGGTTTCGCCTGGGAGCAGGGCCCGGACGTTTGCAGTTTTGAGGCTTGAATCTCGAAAATGGCTAGAGAGCTGCTAAGACGCACGTCGGAGTTTTTGGCTGCCTAAGGAGCCTGCAGCCCCAGGGTTAGTAGGGCTGTGAATGGGACCATGGTAGAGGTTTCAGGAAAGACACAGCATTCGGGGCTGACAGGTTTCGCCTGGGAGCAGGGCCCGGACGTTTGCAGTTTTGAGGCTTAAATCTCGAAAATGGCTAGAGAGCTGCTAAGACGCACGTCGGAGATTTTGGATGCCTAAAGGAGCGTGCAGATCCAGGGTTAGTAGGGCTGTGAATGGGGCCATGGTAGAGGTTTCAGCAAAGCATAACCATTTGAGGCTGGCAGGTTTCGCCTGGGAGCAGGGCCCGGACATTTTGCAGTTTTGACGGCCAAATGCCGCCGAAGGACAGCGAGCCGCTCGGTCGCACGTCGGAGTTTTTGGATGCCTAAAGGAGCCTGCATCTCAAGGCTTAGTAAGGCTGTGAATGGGGCCATGGTAGAGGTTTCAGGAAAGACACCGCATTCAGGGCTGGCAGGTTTTGCCTGGGAGCAGGGCCTGGATATTTGCAGTTTAGACGGCGGAAGGTGAGAGATGGAGAGCGAGCCGCTCGGTCGCACGTCGGAGTTTTTGGCTGCCTAAAGGAGCCTGCAACTCCAGGGTTAGTAGGGCTGTGAATGGGGCCATGGTAGAGGTTTCAGGAAAGAAACACCATTCGGGGCTGGCAGGTTTCGCCTGGGTGCAGGTCCCGGACGTTTGCAGTTTTGAGGCTTGAATCTCGAAATGGCTAGAGAGCTGCTAAGACGCACGTCGGAGTTTTTGGCTGCCTAAAGGAGCGTGCAGCTCCAGGGTTAGTAGGGCTGTGACTGGGGCCATGGTAGAGGTTTCAGCAAAGCATAACCATTCGGGGCTGGCAGGTTTCGCCTGGGAGCAGGGCCTGGATATTTTGCAGTTTTGACGGCCAAATGCCGCCGAAGGACAGCGAGCCACTCGGTCGCACGTCGGAGTTTTTGGATGCCTAAAGGAGCCTGCATCTCAAGGCTTAGTAAGGCTGTGAATGGGGCCATGGTAGAGGTTTCAGGAAAGACACAGCATTCGGGGCTGACAGGTTTCGCCTGGGAGCAGGGCCCGGACGTTTGCAGTTTTGAGGCTTGAATCTCGAAAATGGCTAGAGAGCTGCTAAGACGCGTGTCGGAGTTTTTGGATGCCTAAAGGAGCCTGCAGCTCCAGGGTTAGTAGGGCTGTGAATGGGGCCATGGTAGAGGTTTCAGCAAAGCATAACCATTTGAGGCTGGCAGGTTTCGCCTGGGAGCAGGCCCCGGAGATTTTGCAGTTTTGACGGCCAAATGGCGCTGAAGGACAGCGAGCCGCTCGGTCGCACGTCGGAGTTTTTGGCTGCCTAAAGGAGCCTGCATCTCAAGGCTTAGTAAGGCTGTGAATGGGGCCATGGTAGAGGTTTCAGGAAAGACACCGCATTCGGGGCTGGCAGGTTTCGCCTGGGAGCAGGGCCCGGACGTTTGCAGTTTTGAGGCTTGAATCTCGAAAATGCCTAGAGAGCTGCTAAGTCGCATGTCGGAGTTTTTGGCTGCCTAAAGGAGCGTGCAGCCCCAGGGTTAGTAGGGCTGTGAATGGGGCCATGGTAGAGGTTTCAGGAAAGACACCGCATTCGGGGCTGACAGGTTTCGCCTGGGATCAGGGCCCGGACGTTTGCAGTTTTGAGGCTTGAATCTCGAAAATGGCTAGAGAGCTGCTAAGACGCACGTCGGAGATTTTGGATGCCTAAAGGAGCGTGCAGATCCAGGGTTAGTAGGGCTGTGAATGGGGCCATGGTAGAGGTTTCAGCAAAGCATAACCATTTGAGGCTGGCAGGTTTTGCCTGGGAGCAGGGCCCGGACATTTTGCAGTTTTGATGGCCAAATGCCGCCGAAGGACAGCGAGCCGCTCGGTCGCACGTCGGAGTTTTTGGCTGCCTAAAGGAGCCTGCATCTCAAGGCTTAGTAAGGCTGTGAATGGGGCCATGGTAGAGGTTTCAGGAAAGACACCGCATTCGGGGCTGGCAGGTTTTGCCTGGGAGCAGGGCCTGGATATTTGCAGTTTAGACGGCCGAAGGTGAGAGATGGAGAGCGAGCCGCTCGGTCGCACGTCGGAGTATTTGGATGCCTAAAGGAGCCTGCAACTCCAGGGTTAGTAGGGCTGTGAATGGGGCCATGGTAGAGGTTTCAGGAAAGAAACACCATTCGGGGCTGGCAGGTTTCGCTATGGGTGTAGGGTCCGGACGTTTGCAGTTTTGAGGCTTGAATCTCGAAATGGCTAGAGAGCTGCTAAGACGCACGTCGGAGTTTTTGGATGCCTAAAGGAGCGTGCAGCTCCAGGGTTAGTAGGGCTGTGACTGGGGCCATGGTAGAGGTTTCAGCAAAGCATAACCATTCGGGGCTGGCAGGTTTCGCCTGGGAGCAGGGCCTGGATATTTTGCAGTTTTGACGGCCAAATGCCGCCGAAGGACAGCGAGCCACTCGGTCGCACGTCGCAGTTTTTGGATGCCTAAAGGAGCCTGCATCTCAAGGCTTAGTAAGGCTGTGAATGGGGCCATGGTAGAGGTTTCAGGAAAGACACAGCATTCGGGGCTGACAGGTTTCGCCTGGGAGCAGGGCCCGGACGTTTGCAGTTTTGAGGCTTGAATCTCGAAAATGGCTAGAGAGCTGCTAAGACGCGTGTCGGAGTTTTTGGATGCCTAAAGGAGCCTGCAGCTCCAGGGTTAGTAGGGCTGTGACTGGGGCCATGGTAGAGGTTTCAGCAAAGCATAACCATTTGAGGCTGGCAGGTTTTGCCTGGGAGCAGGCCCCGGAGATTTTGCAGTTTTGACGGCCAAATGCCGCTGAAGGACAGCGAGCGGCTTGGTCGCATGTCGGATTTTTTGGATGCCTAAAGGAGCCTGCATCTCAAGGCTTAGTAAGGCTGTGAATGGGGCCATGGTAGAGGTTTCAGGAAAGACACCGCATTCGGGGCTGACAGGTTTCGCCTGGGAGCAGGGCCCGGACGTTTGCAGTTTTGAGGCTTGAATCTCGAAAATGGCTAGAGAGCTGCTAAGACGCACGTCGGAGTTTTTGGCTGCCTAAGGGAGCCTGCAGCCCCAGGGTTAGTAGGGCTGTGAATGGGACCATGGTAGAGGTTTCAGGAAAGACACAGCATTCGGGGCTGACAGGTTTCGCCTGGGAGCAGGGCCCGGACGTTTGCAGTTTTGAGGCTTAAATCTCGAAAATGGCTAGAGAGCTGCTAAGACACACGTCGGAGTTTTTGGCTGCCTAAAGGAGCGTGCAGCTCCAGGGTTAGTAGGGCTGTGAATGGGGCCATGGTAGAGGTTTCAGCAAAGACACAGCGTTCGGGGCTGGCAGGTTTCGCCTGGGAGCAGGCCCCAGACGTTTGCAGTTTTGAGGCTTGAATCTGGAAAATGGCTAGAGAGCTGCTAAGACGCACGTCGGAGATTTTGGCTGCCTAAAGGAGCCTGCAGCTCCAGGGTTAGTAGGCTGTGAATGGGGCCATGGTAGAGGTTTCAGGAAAGACACAGCATTCGGGGCTGGCAGGTTTCGCCTGGGAGCAGGCCCCGGACGTTTGCAGTTTTGAGGCTTGAATCTCGAAAATGGCTAGAGAGCTGCTAAGACGCATGTCGGAGTTTTTGGCTGCCTAAAGGAGCGTGCAGCTCCAGGGTTAGTAGGGCTGTGACTGGGGCCATGGTAGAGGTTTCAGCAAAGCATAACCATTCGGGGCTGGCAGGTTTCGCCTGGGAGCAGGGCCTGGATATTTTGCAGTTTTGACGGCCAAATGCCGCCGAAGGACAGCGAGCCGCTTGGTCGCATGTCGGATTTTTTGGATGCCTAAAGGAGCCTGCATCTCAAGGCTTAGTAAGGCTGTGAATGGGGCCATGGTAGAGGTTTCAGGAAAGACACCGCATTCGGGGCTGGCAGGTTTCGCCTGGGAGCAGGGCCCGGACGTTTGCAGTTTTGAGGCTTGAATCTCGAAAATGGCTAGAGAGCTGCTAAGACGCACGTCGGAGTTTTTGGCTGCCTAAGGGATCCTGCAGCCCCAGGGTTAGTAGGGCTGTGAATGGGACCATGGTAGAGGTTTCAGGAAAGACACAGCATTCGGGGCTGACAGGTTTCGCCTGGGAGCAGGGCCCGGACGTTTGCAGTTTTGAGGCTTGAATCTGGAAAATGGCTAGAGAGCTGCTAAGACGCACGTCGGAGATTTTGGATGCCTAAAGGAGCGTGCAGATCCAGGGTTAGTAGGGCTGTGAATGGGGCCATGGTAGAGGTTTCAGCAAAGCATAACCATTTGAGGCTGGCAGGTTTCGCCTGGGAGCAGGGCCCGGACATTTTGCAGTTTTGATGGCCAAATGCCTCCGAAGGACAGCGAGCCGCTCGGTCGCACGTCGGAGTTTTTGGCTGCCTAAAGGAGCCTGCATCTCAAGGCTTAGTAAGGCTGTGAATGGGGCCATGGTAGAGGTTTCAGGAAAGACACCGCATTCAGGGCTGGCAGGTTTTGCCTGGGAGCAGGGCCTGGATATTTGCAGTTTAGACGGCCGAAGGTGAGAGATGGAGAGCGAGCCGCTCGGTCGCACGTCGGAGTATTTGGCTGCCTAAAGGAGCCTGCAACTCCAGGGTTAGTAGGGCTGTGAATGGGGCCATGGTAGAGGTTTCAGGAAAGAAACACCTTTCGGGGCTGGCAGGTTTCGCTATGGGAGTAGGGTCCGGACGTTTGCAGTTTTGAGGCTTGAATCTCGAAATGGCTAGAGAGCTGCTAAGACGCACGTCGGAGTTTTTGGCTGCCTAAAGGAGCGTGCAGCTCCAGGGTTAGTAGGGCTGTGACTGGGGCCATGGTAGAGGTTTCAGCAAAGCATAACCATTCGGGGCTGGCAGGTTTCGCCTGGGAGCAGGGCCTGGATATTTTGCAGTTTTGACGGCCAAATGCCGCCGAAGGACAGCGAGCCACTCGGTCGCACGTCGGAGTTTTTGGATGCCTAAAGGAGCCTGCATCTCAAGGCTTAGTAAGGCTGTGAATGGGGCCATGGTAGAGGTTTCAGGAAAGACACAGCATTCGGGGCTGACAGGTTTCGCCTGGGAGCAGGGCCCGGACGTTTGCAGTTTTGAGGCTTGAATCTCGAAAATGGCTAGAGAGCTGCTAAGACGCGTGTCGGAGTTTTTGGCTGCCTAAAGGAGCCTGCAGCTCCAGGGTTAGTAGGGCTGTGAATGGGGCCATGGTAGAGGTTTCAGCAAAGCATAACCATTTGAGGCTGGCAGGTTTCGCCTGGGAGCAGGCCCCGGAGATTTTGCAGTTTTGACGGCCAAATGGCGCTGAAGGACAGCGAGCCGCTCGGTCGCACGTCGGAGTTTTTGGATGCCTAAAGGAGCCTGCATCTCAAGGCTTAGTAAGGCTGTGAATGGGGCCATGGTAGAGGTTTCAGGAAAGACACAGCATTCGGGGCTGGCAGGTTTTTCCTGGGAGCAGGGCCCGGACGTTTGCAGTTTTGAGGCTTGAATCTCGAAAATGCCTAGAGAGCTGCTAAGGTGCATGTCGGAGTTTTTGGCTGCCTAAAGGAGCGTGCAGCCCCAGGGTTAGTAGGGCTGTGAATGGGGCCATGGTAGAGGTTTCAGGAAAGACACCGCATTCGGGGCTGACAGGTTTCGCCTGGGAGCAGGGCCCGGACGTTTGCAGTTTTGAGGCTTGAATCTCGAAAATGGCTAGAGAGCTGCTAAGACGCACGTCGGAGATTTTGGATGCCTAAAGGAGTGTGCAGCTCCAGGGTTAGTAGGGCTGTGAATGGGGCCATGGTAGAGGTTTCAGCAAAGCATAACCATTTGAGGCTGGCAGGTTTTGCCTGGGAGCAGGGCCCGGACATTTTGCAGTTTTGATGGCCAAATGCCGCCGAAGGACAGCGAGCCGCTCGGTCGCACGTCGGAGTTTTTGGCTGCCTAAAGGAGCCTGCATCTCAAGGCTTAGTAAGGCTGTGAATGGGGCCATGGTAGAGGTTTCAGGAAAGACACCGCATTCAGGGCTGGCAGGTTTTGCCTGGGAGCAGGGCCTGGATATTTGCAGTTTAGACGGCCGAAGGTGAGAGATGGAGAGCGAGCCGCTCGGTCGCACGTCGGAGTATTTGGATGCCTAAAGGAGCCTGCAACTCCAGGGTTAGTAGGGCTGTGAATGGGGCCATGGTAGAGGTTTCAGGAAAGAAACACCTTTCGGGGCTGGCAGGTTTCGCTATGGGTGTAGGGTCCGGACGTTTGCAGTTTTGAGGCTTGAATCTCGAAATGGCTAGAGAGCTGCTAAGACGCACGTCGGAGTTTTTGGATGCCTAAAGGAGCGTGCAGCTCCAGGGTTAGTAGGGCTGTGAATGGGGCCATGGTAGAGGTTTCAGCAAAGCATAACCATTCGGGGCTGGCAGGTTTCGCCTGGGAGCAGGGCCTGGATATTTTGCAGTTTTGACGGCCAAATGCCGCCGAAGGACAGCGAGCCACTCGGTCGCACGTCGGAGTTTTTGGATGCCTAAAGGAGCCTGCATCTCAAGGCTTAGTAAGGCTGTGAATGGGGCCATGGTAGAGGTTTCAGGAAAGACACAGCATTCGGGGCTGACAGGTTTCGCCTGGGAGCAGGGCCCGGACGTTTGCAGTTTTGAGGCTTGAATCTCGAAAATGGCTAGAGAGCTGCTAAGACGCGTGTCGGAGTTTTTGGATGCCTAAAGGAGCCTGCAGCTCCAGGGTTAGTAGGGCTGTGAATGGGGCCATGGTAGAGGTTTCAGCAAAGCATAACCATTTGAGGCTGGCAGGTTTCGCCTGGGAGCAGGCCCCGGAGATTTTGCAGTTTTGACGGCCAAATGCCACTGAAGGACAGCGAGCCGCTCGGTCGCATGTCGGATTTTTTGGATGCCTAAAGGAGCCTGCATCTCAAGGCTTAGTAAGGCTGTGAATGGGGCCATGGTAGAGGTTTCAGGAAAGACACCGCATTCGGGGCTGACAGGTTTCGCCTGGGAGCAGGGCCCGGACGTTTGCAGTTTTGAGGCTTGAATCTCGAAAATGGCTAGAGAGCTGCTAAGACGCACGTCGGAGTTTTTGGCTGCCTAAGGGATCCTGCAGCCCCAGGGTTAGTAGGGCTGTGAATGGGACCATGGTAGAGGTTTCAGGAAAGACACAGCATTCGGGGCTGGCAGGTTTCGCCTGGGAGCAGGCCCCGGACGTTTGCAGTTTTGAGGCTTAAATCTCAAAAATGGCTAGAGAGCTGCTAAGACACACGTCGGAGTTTTTGGCTGCCTAAAGGAGCGTGCAGCCCCAGGGTTAGTAGGGCTGTGAATGGGGCCATGGTAGAGGTTTCAGGAAAGACACAGCGTTCGGGGCTGGCAGGTTTCGCCTGGGAGCAGGCCCCGGACGTTTGCAGTATTGAGGCTTGAATCTCGAAAATGGCTAGAGAGCTGCTAAGACGCACGTCGGAGATTTTGGATGCCTAAAGGAGTGTGCAGCTCCAGGGTTAGTAGGGCTGTGAATGGGGCCATGGTAGAGGTTTCAGGAAAGACATAGCGTTCGGGGCTGGCAGGTTTCGCCTGGGAGCAGGCCCCGGACGTTTGCAGTTTTGAGGCTTGAATCTCGAAAATGGCTAGAGAGCTGCTAAGACGCATGTCGGAGTTTTTGGCTGCCTAAAGGAGCGTGCAGCTCCAGGGTTAGTAGGGCTGTGACTGGGGCCATGGTAGAGGTTTCAGCAAAGCATAACCATTCGGGGCTGGCAGGTTTCGCCTGGGAGCAGGGCCTGGATATTTTGCAGTTTTGACGGCCAAATGCCGCCGAAGGACAGCGAGCCACTCGGTCGCACGTCGCAGTTTTTGGCTGCCTAAAGGAGCCTGCATCTCAAGGCTTAGTAAGGCTGTGAATGGGGCCATGGTAGAGGTTTCAGGAAAGACACAGCATTCGGGGCTGACAGGTTTCGCCTGGGAGCAGGGCCCGGACGTTTGCAGTTTTGAGGCTTGAATCTCGAAAATGGCTAGAGAGCTGCTAAGACGCGTGTCGGAGTTTTTGGATGCCTAAAGGAGCGTGCAGCTCCAGGGTTAGTAGGGCTGTGAATGGGGCCATGGTAGAGGTTTCAGCAAAGCATAACCATTTGAGGCTGGCAGGTTTCGCCTGGGAGCAGGGCCCGGATATTTTGCAGTTTTGACGGCCAAATGGCGCTGAAGGACAGCGAGCCGCTCGGTCGCATGTCGGAGTTTTTGGCTGCCTAAAGGAGCCTGCATCTCAAGGCTTAGTAAGGCTGTGAATGGGGCCATGGTAGAGGTTTCAGGAAAGACACCGCATTCGGGGCTGGCAGGTTTTTCCTGGGAGCAGGGCCCGGACGTTTGCAGTTTTGAGGCTTGAATCTCGAAAATGGCTAGAGAGCTGCTAAGACGCACGTCGGAGTTTTTGGCTGCCTAAAGGAGCGTGCAGCCCCAGGGTTAGTAGGGCTGTGAATGGGGCCATGGTAGAGGTTTCAGGAAAGACACCGCATTCGGGGCTGACAGGTTTCGCCTGGGAGCAGGCCCCGGACGTTTGCAGTTTTGAGGCTTGAATCTCGAAAATGGCTAGAGAGCTGCTAAGACGCACGTCGGAGATTTTGGATGCCTAAAGGAGCGTGCAGATCCAGGGTTAGTAGGGCTGTGAATGGGGCCATGGTAGAGGTTTCAGCAAAGCATAACCATTTGAGGCTGGCAGGTTTTGCCTGGGAGCAGGGCCCGGACATTTTGCAGTTTTGATGGCCAAATGCCGCCGAAGGACAGCGAGCCGCTCGGTCGCACGTCGGAGTTTTTGGCTGCCTAAAGGAGCCTGCATCTCAAGGCTTAGTAAGGCTGTGAATGGGGCCATGGTAGAGGTTTCAGGAAAGACACCGCATTCAGGGCTGGCAGGTTTTGCCTGGGAGCAGGGCCTGGATATTTGCAGTTTAGACGGCCGAAGGTGAGAGATGGAGAGCGAGCCGCTCGGTCGCACGTCGGAGTATTTGGATGCCTAAAGGAGCCTGCAACTCCAGGGTTAGTAGGGCTGTGAATGGGGCCATGGTAGAGGTTTCAGGAAAGAAACACCTTTCAGGGCTGGCAGGTTTCGCTATGGGTGTAGGGTCCGGACGTTTGCAGTTTTGAGGCTTGAATCTCGAAATGGCTAGAGAGCTGCTAAGACGCACGTCGGAGTTTTTGGCTGCCTAAAGGAGCGTGCAGCTCCAGGGTTAGTAGGGCTGTGACTGGGGCCATGGTAGAGGTTTCAGCAAAGCATAACCATTCGGGGCTGGCAGGTTTCGCCTGGGAGCAGGGCCTGGATATTTTGCAGTTTTGACGGCCAAATGCCGCCGAAGGACAGCGAGCCACTCGGTCGCACGTCGGAGTTTTTGGATGCCTAAAGGAGCCTGCATCTCAAGGCTTAGTAAGGCTGTGAATGGGGCCATGGTAGAGGTTTCAGGAAAGACACAGCATTCGGGGCTGACAGGTTTCGCCTGGGAGCAGGGCCCGGACGTTTGCAGTTTTGAGGCTTGAATCTCGAAAATGGCTAGAGAGCTGCTAAGACGCGTGTCGGAGTTTTTGGATGCCTAAAGGAGCCTGCAGCTCCAGGGTTAGTAGGGCTGTGAATGGGGCCATGGTAGAGGTTTCAGCAAAGCATAACCATTTGAGGCTGGCAGGTTTTGCCTGGGAGCAGGCCCCGGAGATTTTGCAGTTTTGACGGCCAAATGGCGCTGAAGGACAGCGAGCCGCTCGGTCGCACGTCGGAGTTTTTGGATGCCTAAAGGAGCCTGCATCTCAAGGCTTAGTAAGGCTGTGAATGGGGCCATGGTAGAGGTTTCAGGAAAGACACAGCATTCGGGGCTGGCAGGTTTTTCCTGGGAGCAGGGCCCGGACGTTTGCAGTTTTGAGGCTTGAATCTCGAAAATGGCTAGAGAGCTGCTAAGGTGCATGTCGGAGTTTTTGGCTGCCTAAAGGAGCGTGCAGCCCCAGGGTTAGTAGGGCTGTGAATGGGGCCATGGTAGAGGTTTCAGGAAAGACACCGCATTCGGGGCTGACAGGTTTCGCCTGGGAGCAGGGCCCGGACGTTTGCAGTTTTGAGGCTTGAATCTCGAAAATGGCTAGAGAGCTGCTAAGACGCACGTCGGAGATTTTGGATGCCTAAAGGAGTGTGCAGATCCAGGGTTAGTAGGGCTGTGAATGGGGCCATGGTAGAGGTTTCAGCAAAGCATAACCATTTGAGGCTGGCAGGTTTTGCCTGGGAGCAGGGCCCGGACATTTTGCAGTTTTGACGGCCAAATGCCGCCGAAGGACAGCGAGCCGCTCGGTCGCACGTCGGAGTTTTTGGCTGCCTAAAGGAGCCTGCATCTCAAGGCTTAGTAAGGCTGTGAATGGGGCCATGGTAGAGGTTTCAGGAAAGACACCGCATTCGGGGCTGGCAGGTTTTGCCTGGGAGCAGGGCCTGGATATTTGCAGTTTAGACGGCCGAAGGTGAGAGATGGAGAGCGAGCCGCTCGGTCGCACGTCGGAGTATTTGGATGCCTAAAGGAGCCTGCAACTCCAGGGTTAGTAGGGCTGTGAATGGGGCCATGGTAGAGGTTTCAGGAAAGAAACACCTTTCGGGGCTGGCAGGTTTCGCTATGGGTGTAGGGTCCGGACGTTTGCAGTTTTGAGGCTTGAATCTCGAAATGGCTAGAGAGCTGCTAAGACGCACGTCGGAGTTTTTGGCTGCCTAAAGGAGCGTGCAGCTCCAGGGTTAGTAGGGCTGTGACTGGGGCCATGGTAGAGGTTTCAGCAAAGCATAACCATTCGGGGCTGGCAGGTTTCGCCTGGGAGCAGGGCCTGGATATTTTGCAGTTTTGACGGCCAAATGCCGCCGAAGGACAGCGAGCCACTCGGTCGCACGTCGGAGTTTTTGGCTGCCTAAAGGAGCCTGCATCTCAAGGCTTAGTAAGGCTGTGAATGGGGCCATGGTAGAGGTTTCAGGAAAGACACAGCATTCGGGGCTGACAGGTTTCGCCTGGGAGCAGGGCCCGGACGTTTGCAGTTTTGAGGCTTGAATCTCGAAAATGGCTAGAGAGCTGCTAAGACGCGTGTCGGAGTTTTTGGATGCCTAAAGGAGCCTGCAGCTCCAGGGTTAGTAGGGCTGTGACTGGGGCCATGGTAGAGGTTTCAGCAAAGCATAACCATTTGAGGCTGGCAGGTTTTGCCTGGGAGCAGGCCCCGGAGATTTTGCAGTTTTGACGGCCAAATGCCGCTGAAGGACAGCGAGCCGCTTGGTCGCATGTCGGATTTTTTGGATGCCTAAAGGAGCCTGCATCTCAAGGCTTAGTAAGGCTGTGAATGGGGCCATGGTAGAGGTTTCAGGAAAGACACCGCATTCGGGGCTGACAGGTTTCGCCTGGGAGCAGGGCCCGGACGTTTGCAGTTTTGAGGCTTGAATCTCGAAAATGGCTAGAGAGCTGCTAAGACGCACGTCGGAGTTTTTGGCTGCCTAAGGGAGCCTGCAGCCCCAGGGTTAGTAGGGCTGTGAATGGGACCATGGTAGAGGTTTCAGGAAAGACACAGCATTCGGGGCTGACAGGTTTCGCCTGGGAGCAGGGCCCGGACGTTTGCAGTTTTGAGGCTTAAATCTCAAAAATGGCTAGAGAGCTGCTAAGACACACGTCGGAGTTTTTGGCTGCCTAAAGGAGCGTGCAGCCCCAGGGTTAGTAGGGCTGTGAATGGGGCCATGGTAGAGGTTTCAGGAAAGACACAGCGTTCGGGGCTGGCAGGTTTCGCCTGGGAGCAGGCCCCGGACGTTTGCAGTATTGAGGCTTGAATCTCGAAAATGGCTAGAGAGCTGCTAAGACGCACGTCGGAGATTTTGGATGCCTAAAGGAGTGTGCAGATCCAGGGTTAGTAGGGCTGTGAATGGGGCCATGGTAGAGGTTTCAGCAAAGCATAACCATTCGGGGCTGGCAGGTTTTGCCTGGGAGCAGGGCCCGGACATTTTGCAGTTTTGACGGCCAAATGCCGCCGAAGGACAGCGAGCCGCTCGGTCGCACGTCGGAGTTTTTGGCTGCCTAAAGGAGCCTGCATCTCAAGGCTTAGTAAGGCTGTGAATGGGGCCATGGTAGAGGTTTCAGGAAAGACACCGCATTCGGGGCTGGCAGGTTTCGCCTGGGAGCAGGGCCTGGATATTTGCAGTTTAGACGGCCGAAGGTGAGAGATGGAGAGCGAGCCGCTCGGTCGCACGTCGGAGTATTTGGCTGCCTAAAGGAGCCTGCAACTCCAGGGTTAGTAGGGCTGTGAATGGGGCCATGGTAGAGGTTTCAGGAAAGAAACACCTTTCGGGGCTGGCAGGTTTCGCTATGGGTGTAGGGTCCGGACGTTTGCAGTTTTGAGGCTTGAATCTCGAAATGGCTAGAGAGCTGCTAAGACGCACGTCGGAGTTTTTGGCTGCCTAAAGGAGCGTGCAGCTCCAGGGTTAGTAGGGCTGTGACTGGGGCCATGGTAGAGGTTTCAGCAAAGCATAACCATTCGGGGCTGGCAGGTTTCGCCTGGGAGCAGGGCCTGGATATTTTGCAGTTTTGACGGCCAAATGCCGCCGAAGGACAGCGAGCCACTCGGTCGCACGTCGGAGTTTTTGGCTGCCTAAAGGAGCCTGCATCTCAAGGCTTAGTAAGGCTGTGAATGGGGCCATGGTAGAGGTTTCAGGAAAGACACAGCATTCGGGGCTGACAGGTTTCGCCTGGGAGCAGGGCCCGGACGTTTGCAGTTTTGAGGCTTGAATCTCGAAAATGGCTAGAGAGCTGCTAAGACGCGTGTCGGAGTTTTTGGATGCCTAAAGGAGCGTGCAGCTCCAGGGTTAGTAGGGCTGTGACTGGGGCCATGGTAGAGGTTTCAGCAAAGCATAACCATTTGAGGCTGGCAGGTTTTGCCTGGGAGCAGGCCCCGGAGATTTTGCAGTTTTGACGGCCAAATGGCGCTGAAGGACAGCGAGCCGCTCGGTCGCACGTCGGAGTTTTTGGATGCCTAAAGGAGCCTGCATCTCAAGGCTTAGTAAGGCTGTGAATGGGGCCATGGTAGAGGTTTCAGGAAAGACACCGCATTCGGGGCTGGCAGGTTTTTCCTGGGAGCAGGGCCCGGACGTTTGCAGTTTTGAGGCTTGAATCTCGAAAATGGCTAGAGAGCTGCTAAGACGCACGTCGGAGTTTTTGGCTGCCTAAAGGAGCGTGCAGCCCCAGGGTTAGTAGGGCTGTGAATGGGGCCATGGTAGAGGTTTCAGGAAAGACACAGCATTCGGGGCTGGCAGGTTTCGCCTGGGAGCAGGGCCCGGACGTTTGCAGTTTTGAGGCTTGAATCTCGAAAATGGCTAGAGAGCTGCTAAGACGCACGTCGGAGATTTTGGATGCCTAAAGGAGTGTGCAGATCCAGGGTTAGTAGGGCTGTGAATGGGGCCATGGTAGAGGTTTCAGCAAAGCATAACCATTCGGGGCTGGCAGGTTTTGCCTGGGAGCAGGGCCCGGACATTTTGCAGTTTTGATGGCCAAATGCCGCCGAAGGACAGCGAGCCGCTCGGTCGCACGTCGGAGTTTTTGGCTGCCTAAAGGAGCCTGCATCTCAAGGCTTAGTAAGGCTGTGAATGGGGCCATGGTAGAGGTTTCAGGAAAGACACCGCATTCGGGGCTGGCAGGTTTCGCCTGGGAGCAGGGCCTGGATATTTGCAGTTTAGACGGCCGAAGGTGAGAGATGGAGAGCGAGCCGCTCGGTCGCACGTCGGAGTATTTGGATGCCTAAAGGAGCCTGCAACTCCAGGGTTAGTAGGGCTGTGAATGGGGCCATGGTAGAGGTTTCAGGAAAGAAACACCTTTCGGGGCTGGCAGGTTTCGCTATGGGTGTAGGGTCCGGACGTTTGCAGTTTTGAGGCTTGAATCTCGAAAATGGCTAGAGAGCTGCTAAGACGCACGTCGGAGTTTTTGGCTGCCTAAAGGAGCGTGCAGCTCCAGGGTTAGTAGGGCTGTGAATGGGGCCATGGTAGAGGTTTCAGCAAAGCATAACCATTCGGGGCTGGCAGGTTTCGCCTGGGAGCAGGCCCTGGATATTTTGCAGTTTTGACGGCCAAATGCCGCCGAAGGACAGCGAGCCACTCGGTCGCACGTCGCAGTTTTTGGCTGCCTAAAGGAGCCTGCATCTCAAGGCTTAGTAAGGCTGTGAATGGGGCCATGGTAGAGGTTTCAGGAAAGACACCGCATTCGGGGCTGGCAGGTTTCGCCTGGGAGCAGGGCCCGGACGTTTGCAGTTTTGAGGCTTGAATCTCGAAAATGGCTAGAGAGCTGCTAAGACGCACGTCGGAGATTTTGGATGCCTAAAGGAGCGTGCAGATCCAGGGTTAGTAGGGCTGTGAATGGGGCCATGGTAGAGGTTTCAGCAAAGCATAACCATTCGGGGCTGGCAGGTTTTGCCTGGGAGCAGGGCCCGGACATTTTGCAGTTTTGATGGCCAAATGCCGCCGAAGGACAGCGAGCCGCTCGGTCGCACGTCGGAGTTTTTGGCTGCCTAAAGGAGCCTGCATCTCAAGGCTTAGTAAGGCTGTGAATGGGGCCATGGTAGAGGTTTCAGGAAAGACACCGCATTCGGGGCTGGCAGGTTTTGCCTGGGAGCAGGGCCTGGATATTTGCAGTTTAGACGGCCGAAGGTGAGAGATGGAGAGCGAGCCGCTCGGTCGCACGTCGGAGTATTTGGATGCCTAAAGGAGCCTGCAACTCCAGGGTTAGTAGGGCTGTGAATGGGGCCATGGTAGAGGTTTCAGGAAAGACAGAGCATTCGGGGCTGGCAGGTTTCGCTATGGGTGTAGGGTCCGGACGTTTGCAGTTTTGAGGCTTGAATCTCGAAATGGCTAGAGAGCTGCTAAGACGCACGTCGGAGTTTTTGGCTGCCTAAAGGAGCGTGCAGCTCCAGGGTTAGTAGGGCTGTGACTGGGGCCATGGTAGAGGTTTCAGCAAAGCATAACCATTCGGGGCTGGCAGGTTTCGCCTGGAGCAGGGCCTGGATATTTTGCAGTTTTGACGGCCAAATGCCGCCGAAGGACAGCGAGCCACTCGGTCGCACGTCGCAGTTTTTGGATGCCTAAAGGAGCCTGCATCTCAAGGCTTAGTAAGGCTGTGAATGGGGCCATGGTAGAGGTTTCAGGAAAGACACAGCATTCGGGGCTGACAGGTTTCGCCTGGGAGCAGGGCCCGGACGTTTGCAGTTTTGAGGCTTGAATCTCGAAAATGGCTAGAGAGCTGCTAAGACGCGTGTCGGAGTTTTTGGATGCCTAAAGGAGCGTGCAGCTCCAGGGTTAGTAGGGCTGTGACTGGGGCCATGGTAGAGGTTTCAGCAAAGCATAACCATTTGAGGCTGGCAGGTTTTGCCTGGGAACAGGCCCCGGATATTTTGCAGTTTTGACGGCCAAATGCCGCTGAAGGACAGCGAGCCGCTTGGTCGCATGTCGGATTTTTTGGATGCCTAAAGGAGCCTGCATCTCAAGGCTTAGTAAGGCTGTGAATGGGGCCATGGTAGAGGTTTCAGGAAAGACACCGCATTCGGGGCTGACAGGTTTCGCCTGGGAGCAGGGCCCGGACGTTTGCAGTTTTGAGGCTTGAATCTCGAAAATGGCTAGAGAGCTGCTAAGACGCACGTCGGAGTTTTTGGCTGCCTAAGGGAGCCTGCAGCCCCAGGGTTAGTAGGGCTGTGAATGGGACCATGGTAGAGGTTTCAGGAAAGACACAGCATTCGGGGCTGACAGGTTTTGCCTGGGAGCAGGGCCCGGACGTTTGCAGTTTTGAGGCTTAAATCTCAAAAATGGCTAGAGAGCTGCTAAGACACACGTCGGAGTTTTTGGCTGCCTAAAGGAGCGTGCAGCCCCAGGGTTAGTAGGGCTGTGAATGGGGCCATGGTAGAGGTTTCAGGAAAGACACAGCGTTCGGGGCTGGCAGGTTTCGCCTGGGAGCAGGCCCCGGACGTTTGCAGTATTGAGGCTTGAATCTCGAAAATGGCTAGAGAGCTGCTAAGACGCACGTCGGAGATTTTGGATGCCTAAAGGAGTGTGCAGATCCAGGGTTAGTAGGGCTGTGAATGGGGCCATGGTAGAGGTTTCAGCAAAGCATAACCATTTGAGGCTGGCAGGTTTCGCCTGGGAGCAGGGCCCGGACATTTTGCAGTTTTGACGGCCAAATGCCGCCGAAGGACAGCGAGCCGCTCGGTCGCACGTCGGAGTTTTTGGCTGCCTAAAGGAGCCTGCATCTCAAGGCTTAGTAAGGCTGTGAATGGGGCCATGGTAGAGGTTTCAGGAAAGACACCGCATTCGGGGCTGGCAGGTTTCGCCTGGGAGCAGGGCCTGGATATTTGCAGTTTAGACGGCCGAAGGTGAGAGATGGAGAGCGAGCCGCACGGTCGCATGTCGGAGTTTTTGGCTGCCTAAAGGAGCCTGCATCTCAAGGCTTAGTAAGGCTGTGAATGGGGCCATGGTAGAGGTTTCAGCAAAGCATAACCATTCGGGGCTGACAGGTTTCGCCTGGGAGCAGGCCCCAGAGATTTTGCAGTTTTGATGGCCAAATGCCGCCGAAGGACAGCGAGCCACTCGGTTGTACGTCGGAGTATTTGGATGCCTAAAGGAGCCTGCAGGCCCAGGGTTAGTAGGGCTGTGAATGGGGCCATGGTAGAGGTTTCAGCAAAGCATAACCATTTGAGGCTGGCAGGTTTCGCCTGGGAGCAGGCCCCGGAGATTTTGCAGTTTTGACGGCCAAATGCCGCTGAAGGACAGCGAGCCGCTCGGTCGCATGTCGGAGTTTTTGGCTGCCTAAAGGAGCCTGCATCTCAAGGCTTAGTAAGGCTGTGAATGGGGCCATGGTAGAGGTTTCAGGAAAGACACCGCATTCGTGGCTGGCAGTTTTCGCCTGGGAGCAGGGCCTGGATATGTGCAGTTTAGACGGCCGAAGGTGAGAGATGGAGAGCGAGCCGCTCGGTCGCACGTCGGAGTTTTTGGCTGCCTAAAGGAGCGTGCAACTCCAGGGTTAGTAGGGCTGTGAATGGGGCCATGGTAGAGGTTTCAGGAAAGACACCGCATTCGGGGCTGGCAGGTTTTTCCTGGGAGCAGGGCCCGGACGTTTGCAGTTTTGAGGCTTGAATCTCGAAAATGGCTAGAGAGCTGCTAAGACGCACGTCGGAGTTTTTGGCTGCCTAAAGGAGCGTGCAGCCCCAGGGTTAGTAGGGCTGTGAATGGGGCCATGGTAGAGGTTTCAGGAAAGACACAGCGTTCGGGGCTGGCAGGTTTCGCCTGGGAGCAGGCCCCGGACGTTTGCAGTTTTGAGGCTTGAATCTGGAAAATGGCTAGAGAGCTGCTAAGGTGTACGTCGGAGTTTTTGGCTGCCTAAAGGAGCGTGCAGCTCCAGGGTTAGTAGGGCTGTGAATGGGGCCATGGTAGAGGTTTCAGCAAAGCATAACCATTCGGGGCTGGCAGGTTTCGCCTGGGAGCAGGCCCCGGACGTTTGCAGTTTTGATGCTTGAATCTCGAAAATGGCTAGAGAGCTGCTAAGACGCACGTCGGAGATTTTGGATGCCTAAAGGAGCGTGCAGCTCCAGGGTTAGTAGGGCTGTGAATGGGGCCATGGTAGAGGTTTCAGCAAAGCATAACCATTCGGGGCTGGCAGGTTTTGCCTGGGAGCAGGGCGCGGACATTTTGCAGTTTTGACGGCCAAATGCCGCCGAAGGACAGCGAGCCGCTCGGTCGCATGTCGGAGTTTTTGGCTGCCTAAAGGAGCCTGCATCTCAAGGCTTAGTAAGGCTGTGAATGGGGCCATGGTAGAGGTTTCAGGAAAGACACAGCATTCGGGGCTGACAGGTTTCGCCTGGGAGCAGGGCCCGGACGTTTGCAGTTTTGAGGCTTGAATCTCGAAAATGGCTAGAGAGCTGCTAAGACGCGTGTCGGAGTTTTTGGATGCCTAAAGGAGCGTGCAGCTCCAGGGTTAGTAGGGCTGTGAATGGGGCCATGGTAGAGGTTTCAGCAAAGCATAACCATTTGAGGCTGGCAGGTTTTGCCTGGGAGCAGGCCCCGGAGATTTTGCAGTTTTGACGGCCAAATGCCGCCGAAGGACAGCGAGCCGCTCGGTCGCATGTCGGAGTTTTTGGATGCCTAAAGGAGCCTGCATCTCAAGGCTTAGTAAGGCTGTGAATGGGGCCATGGTAGAGGTTTCAGGAAAGACACCGCATTCGGGGCTGGCAGGTTTCTCCTGGGAGCAGGGCCCGGACGTTTGCAGTTTTGAGGCTTGAATCTCGAAAATGGCTAGAGAGCTGCTAAGACGCACGTCGGAGTTTTTGGCTGCCTAAAGGAGCGTGCAGCCCCAGGGTTAGTAGGGCTGTGAATGGGGCCATGGTAGAGGTTTCAGGAAAGACACCGCATTCGGGGCTGACAGGTTTCGCCTGGGAGCAGGGCCCGGACGTTTGCAGTTTTGAGGCTTGAATCTCGAAAATGGCTAGAGAGCTGCTAAGACGCACGTCGGAGATTTTGGATGCCTAAAGGAGTGTGCAGATCCAGGGTTAGTAGGGCTGTGAATGGGGCCATGGTAGAGGTTTCAGCAAAGCATAACCATTTGAGGCTGGCAGGTTTTGCCTGGGAGCAGGGCCCGGACATTTTGCAGTTTTGATGGCCAAATGCCGCCGAAGGACAGCGAGCCGCTCGGTCGCACGTCGGAGTTTTTGGCTGCCTAAAGGAGCCTGCATCTCAAGGCTTAGTAAGGCTGTGAATGGGGCCATGGTAGAGGTTTCAGGAAAGACACCGCATTCGGGGCTGGCAGGTTTTGCCTGGGAGCAGGGCCTGGATATTTGCAGTTTAGACGGCCGAAGGTGAGAGATGGAGAGCGAGCCGCTCGGTCGCACGTCGGAGTATTTGGATGCCTAAAGGAGCCTGCAACTCCAGGGTTAGTAGGGCTGTGAATGGGGCCATGGTAGAGGTTTCAGGAAAGAAACACCTTTCGGGGCTGGCAGGTTTCGCTATGGGTGTAGGGTCCGGACGTTTGCAGTTTTGAGGCTTGAATCTCGAAATGGCTAGAGAGCTGCTAAGACGCACGTCGGAGTTTTTGGCTGCCTAAAGGAGCGTGCAGCTCCAGGGTTAGTAGGGCTGTGACTGGGGCCATGGTAGAGGTTTCAGCAAAGCATAACCATTCGGGGCTGGCAGGTTTCGCCTGGGAGCAGGGCCTGGATATTTTGCAGTTTTGACGGCCAAATGCCGCCGAAGGACAGCGAGCCACTCGGTCGCACGTCGCAGTTTTTGGCTGCCTAAAGGAGCCTGCATCTCAAGGCTTAGTAAGGCTGTGAATGGGGCCATGGTAGAGGTTTCAGGAAAGACACAGCATTCGGGGCTGACAGGTTTCGCCTGGGAGCAGGGCCCGGACGTTTGCAGTTTTGAGGCTTGAATCTCGAAAATGGCTAGAGAGCTGCTAAGACGCGTGTCGGAGTTTTTGGATGCCTAAAGGAGCGTGCAGCTCCAGGGTTAGTAGGGCTGTGACTGGGGCCATGGTAGAGGTTTCAGCAAAGCATAACCATTTGAGGCTGGCAGGTTTTGCCTGGGAGCAGGCCCCGGAGATTTTGCAGTTTTGACGGCCAAATGCCGCTGAAGGACAGCGAGCCGCTCGGTCGCATGTCGGAGTTTTTGGATGCCTAAAGGAGCCTGCATCTCAAGGCTTAGTAAGGCTGTGAATGGGGCCATGGTAGAGGTTTCAGGAAAGACACCGCATTCGGGGCTGACAGGTTTCGCCTGGGAGCAGGGCCCGGACGTTTGCAGTTTTGAGGCTTGAATCTCGAAAATGGCTAGAGAGCTGCTAAGACGCACGTCGGAGTTTTTGGCTGCCTAAGGGAGCCTGCAGCCCCAGGGTTAGTAGGGCTGTGAATGGGACCATGGTAGAGGTTTCAGGAAAGACACAGCATTCGGGGCTGACAGGTTTCGCCTGGGAGCAGGGCCCGGACGTTTGCAGTTTTGAGGCTTGAATCTCGAGAATGGCTAGAGAGCCGCTCGGTCGCACGTCGGAGTTTTTGGCTGCCTAAAGGAGCGTGCAGCTCCAGGGTTAGTAGGGCTGTGAATGGGGCCATGGTAGAGGTTTCAGGAAAGACACAGCGTTCGGGGCTGGCAGGTTTCGCCTGGGAGCAGGGCCCGGACGTTTGCAGTATTGAGGCTTGAATCTCGAAAATGGCTAGAGAGCTGCTAAGACGCACGTCGGAGTTTTTGGATGCCTAAAGGAGCGTGCAGCTCCAGGGTTAGTAGGGCTGTGAATGGGGCCATGGTAGAGGTTTCAGCAAAGCATAACCATTTGGGGCTGGCAGGTTTCGCCTGGGAGCAGGGCCTGGATATTTTGCAGTTTTGACGGCCAAATGCCGCCGAAGGACAGCGAGCCGCTCGGTCGCACGTCGGAGTTTTTGGCTGCCTAAAGGAGCCTGCATCTCAAGGCTTAGTAAGGCTGTGAATGGGGCCATGGTAGAGGTTTCAGGAAAGACACAGCATTCGGGGCTGACAGGTTTCGCCTGGGAGCAGGGCCCGGATATTTGCAGTTTTGAGGCTTGAATCTCGAAAATGGCTAGAGAGCTGCTAAGTCGCATGTCGGAGTTTTTGGATGCCTAAAGGAGCCTGCAGCTCAAGGGTTAGTAGGGCTGTGAATGGGGCCATGGTAGAGGTTTCAGCAAAGCATAACCATTTGGGGCTGGCAGGTTTCGCCTGGGAGCAGGCCCCGGATATTTTGCAGTTTTGACGGCCAAATGCCGCTGAAGGACAGCGAGCCGCTCGGTCGCATGTCGGAGTTTTTGGATGCCTAAAGGAGCCTGCATCTCAAGGCTTAGTAAGGCTGTGAATGGGGCCATGGTAGAGGTTTCAGGAAAGACACCGCATTCGGGGCTGACAGGTTTCGCCTGGGAGCAGGGCCCGGACGTTTGCAGTTTTGAGGCTTGAATCTCGAAAATGGCTAGAGAGCTGCTAAGACGCACGTCGGAGTTTTTGGCTGCCTAAGGAGCCTGCAGCCCCAGGGTTAGTAGGGCTGTGAATGGGACCATGGTAGAGGTTTCAGGAAAGACACAGCATTCGGGGCTGGCAGGTTTCGCCTGGGAGCAGGGCCCGGACGTTTGCAGTTTTGAGGCTTAAATCTCAAAAATGGCTAGAGAGCTGCTAAGACACACGTCGGAGTTTTTGGATGCCTAAAGGAGCGTGCAGCCCCAGGGTTAGTAGGGCTGTGAATGGGGCCATGGTAGAGGTTTCAGGAAAGACACAGCGTTCGGGGCTGGCAGGTTTCGCCTGGGAGCAGG